>NC_063186.1:1667673-1920727 GCF_023159225.1 Perognathus longimembris pacificus
GGCCTGGGGCCCGAGGGGCGGGGCCGGGGCGGGGCCCGGGCGGGCGGGGGCGGGGCCGGGGCGGGGCCCGGGGGCCCGGGGGGCGGGGCCGCGGCGGGCGGAGGCGGGGCCGGGCGGGCGGCGTCCAATGGGCGCGATCGGCCTCCCCGCCCTCCCCGCGCCCTCGGCGTTTTAACCCCGGGCCCCGCGCCCCGCCCGCGCCCTCGGTGCTCGCCGCCTCGGCCCGCGCCCTCGCCCCTCGCGCTCTCGCGAGATCTGCGCCTCCGTGGGTCCGAGGGGCGCCGAGCGCGCGGCCTCGGGCGGAAGATGGTGCGCGGCGCCCCGGGGGCCTCGCGGCCGCCGCCGCCGTGTCTGCTGCTGCTGCTGCTGCTGGCCGCTGCGCCCCGGGCTGCGGGCCTCGGCCCTGACCGCAGGTGAGCGGGCACGGGGGGGGGGCGGGGGCGGGCGGGACCCGGGGGGCGCGGGCGGGGACCCGGGGGCCTCGTGTGGGACCCGGGGGCCTCGTGTGGGGACCCGGGGGGGCGCGGGCGGGGACCCGGGGGCCTCGTGTGGGACCCGGGGGCCTCGTGTGGGGACCCGGGGGGCGCGGGTGGGGACCGGGGGTCTCGTGTGGGGACCGGGGGCCTCGTGTGGGACCCGGGGGCCTCGTGTGGGGACCCGGGGGGGCGCGGGCGGGGACCCGGGGGTCTCGTGTGGGGACCCGGGGATCTCGTGTGGGGACCGGGGGCCTCGTGTGGGGACCGGGGGTCTCGTGTGGGGACCGGGGGTCTCGTGTGGGGACCCGGGGATCTCGTGTGGGGACCGGGGGTCTCGTGTGGGGACCGGGGGGTCTCGTGTGGGGACCCGGGGGTCTCGTGTGGGGACCGGGGGCCTCGTGTGGGGACCGGGGGCCTCGTGTGGGACCCGGGGGGCGCGGGCGGGGACCGGGGGGTCTCGTGTGGGGACCGGGGGTCTCGTGTGGGGACCGGGGGTCTCGTGTGGGACCCGGGGGGCGCGGGCGGGGACCGGGGGTCTCGTGTGGGGACCGGGGGTCTCGTGTGGGGACCGGGGTCTCGTGTGGGGACCGGGGGCCTCGTGTGGGGACCGGGGGTCTCGTGTGGGGACCGGGGGTCTCGTGTGGGACCCGGGGGGGCGCGGGCGGGGACCGGGGGCCTCGTGTGGGGACCGGGGGTCTCGTGTGGGGACCGGGGGGCGCGGGCGGGGACCGGGGGGCGCGGGTGTGGGGGGCGCGGGCGGGGACCTGGGGGGTCGCGGGCGGGGACCTGGGGGCCTCGTGTGGGGACCGGGGGTCTCGTGTGGGGACCGGGGGTCTCGTGTGGGGGACCGGGGGGCCTCGTGTGGGGACCGGGGGTCTCGTGTGGGGACCGGGGGGCCTCGTGTGGGACCCGGGGGGCGCGGGCGGGGACCGGGGGTCTCGTGTGGGGACCGGGGGCCTCGTGTGGGGACCGGGGGTCTCGTGTGGGGACCGGGGGGCGCGGGCGGGGACCGGGGGGCGCGGGTGGGGGGGGCGCGGGCGGGGACCTGGGGGTCGCGGGCGGGGACCTGGGGGCCTCGTGTGGGGACCGGGGGTTCGTGTGGGGACCGGGGGTCTCGTGTGGGGACCGGGGCGCGCGGGCGGGGACCTGGGGGTCGCGGGCGGGGACCGGGGGGCGCGGGGGGGGGTCCGAGTCGCCCTGCCAGCTCCCCGGCCCGAGTCCCGCCTGGACGCGCGCAGCCCGGGCCCGGGGGCTTCCGTGAAGCAGGTCGGTGCTGCCTGCACCCGCTTCTCTTCCACCACCGCCCCCCTTCCCCCCCCAAAAAAAACCAACAAAAGAGAGAAGAAAAGGGAAAGTTTTGCCCCCGCCGACCCCTCCCTTCCGCCCGGCCGCGGCGCCCCGGGGCCGAGATCCCCATCTCGCCACACAATGGGGTTCCCCCCCACAACCCCGCCTGGTTAATTAGCCGTCCAGGGGCCCGTCTCGCCGCATTCCCACGCCCCGTCTAGCCTGGGGCCGCCTTTCCTGCTGAGGAGGGTTGGGAGCCCTTCAGGAGCACACCCCTGTCAGCTCCAGCCCCCCACCGGCCTCCAGGTGCCACCCCCCCATCTGAGGTAGGCATTCCCTCCCTGGACCCCCCCCCCCCCAGCTGGGGAATAGGGGAAGGGAGGCGGGCAGGCAAGAAGGGTGTCTGCTCTGGGAGGGCAGGTGAGCAGGGAGGAACCGAGGTCCTTTGTTAAAAAAGGACTAAAGAAACTCCCGTGGTTCCAATCCCACAACCTGGAGAAGGCCCCTGCTGTTTTACCAGGGCGGGGGGCATTTCAGCATGTGGGGGGGGGGAGGGGGGCAGGGCACCGCTCTTACTTGGTGATTGTTCTTTCTAAAGGTGTCCCTGTCTCCATTCAAGTTCAGAGTCAGAAATCAGCCGGCAGTGCCACCCAGATAGACCGTCAACTTTTATTGTCATATGCTGTGGCTTTAGAGAAAGGAAATGTGAAGTTGTGAATGTGGGGGGTGGGGGGGGGGGAGAGAGAGAGATCAGGTAGCACCGGCTTTAAGGATGGAGGCAGAGTCTCAGGTAGGGGCTCCGGGGAGTGAGTTTCTTGTGCGCTCTGGGTGTGGCTCCCACGGTGTCTGGTGGTTGCAAACTTGGCTGCAGGTCCACGTCCTGACTCTGCGGGGACATCATGCCGCTAATCGAGCTGCAGACGCCACACAGTGTAGCCGGATTCCCGGATTGCGGTTTATTTTCTCTCTTACATACGATAGCCTAAATCAAAACGCTTCTTTAGGTTACTGAGCCGACCACGTGCCTAAGGGGTTGTCTTTTAGGGAAAGCGCTCATTTATTTTTTTTTTATCCCCCCCCCCCCCCAATCTTCAAGACCTGGAGGAATTCCGGAATTTTCCGGACCCCGTTGACATTTTGAGCTGCTGTTCCTTCGCTCTTGGGGTACCGTCTGTGTCTCGTGGGCTTTTTACTCACCAGGAGAGAGATGTCAGGCAGCATCTCTTCTCCGTGTCGGAACGCAGAGAGCTGCAGCCCCTCCAGGTCTCGCTGACCCAGGCTTGAGGCGTTGTGTGTGTGCTAGGCCATGTTCCGCAGAGAGGCACTGGAAGGATAAATAGCCTCGCTTAAAGAGAAGAAGAAGTGATTGTGCGTGGTCCTTGTCCCGGCTGTCTGGAACGCTTGCGCTCCATCCGCTGGTTCTCCCCTCTAGCCGGGACTACAGGCGTACGCTCATTGCCTGGCAGTAACTCTTTTGGAAAGCAAGCATTTCTATTTTTTTCCACAGCAGCAGAGAATGGGCTGTTTGAATCGTGTCCATTGGCTTCTGGATTCTAGATTTTTTTTTTTTTCTGTGTGCCAGTTTTGGTTTGGTGCTGTGTGTTCACTGTGCTGGAAAAGATTGCATCTTTCTTAATACGTTACTGATGTGCCGGG
Source organism: Perognathus longimembris pacificus (assembly GCF_023159225.1). Lineage (NCBI taxonomy): Eukaryota > Metazoa > Chordata > Mammalia > Rodentia > Heteromyidae > Perognathus > Perognathus longimembris. The sequence goes on from NC_063186.1 coordinate 1,671,093, forward strand.
AGGGAGGCAATTATGTCATGATGTACTGAGAGGCTCCTGGATTCCCCCGTGGTTTCCACATTCCCCCTTTGCGTGGATGCAGGCTTTCAACTTGAAACGGTTCTCTGGGTCTGGGAATGGCGTCTGCCCGTCTTGGAGCGCTCTCACGCAGAGCTTGCCTGAGCCGGTACCTGAGCTGGCGCTGGCTGCCTCCCTCCGCAACGCAGGCTTCTCCACGTGGGCAGACCTCGGTGCTGGGCCGACCCCTGGGACCGACGCTGTCATCGCAGTTGGGCAGAAACTAGATTTGGGAGGGGGGGGCGGGGAAGAGAAGAGAAGCAAATGGTTTCAAATACGGCCGTGAAGGCTTCGATTTCTTTTTTTACCCCCAGCCATATTCACTTATGAGCTCTTTCATTTGGTCTCTCATTTGGTTTAAGGAGAAAGGAAGGTTTGCACTATCTGCTGACTCAAACCAGCAATTTAGTGGGTGGAGGGGAGGGGACTGCTGGGAAGGAGAGAAGGGCAGCTTGTCCTCTGCACATGTCCTCCCCCTCCCCTCCCCTCCCTCCCTCCCTCCCCCCCCCCCCCTCCTCATCTGGCCTCCAACCCAGATCCTCAGATCCCTGCCTCCCAGTGTCGAGTGTCTGGGAATTCAGCCTGAGCTGTCCGACTCGGTTCCTTTTCTCTCTTCCGACGCGTTTGTGCTGTGGTATTTATTATGCTCAGCAGATCCTCAGCTGTCTGAAACGAAGGTCTGAGTTTTACTCATTTCTGTGCCCCTCCTCGAGTCTGCCTTGTCCTTTGTCCCCAAAGAAATCTCCGTGTATCTGTGTGGAGCTTAAGGGCCTGCCCTTGAGGATTCCGGAACCCCACCTACCCCAGGATCCCCGCCCCCCACAACTTGAACAGTGAACCTGGCCTTTCTTCCCCGTGCCCCCGCCTGCCTGCCTGCCTGCCTGCGGTCCTCCTGTCTTGGGGGCTGTGAATCGGAGGCCTGGGATGTCCTGTGACTTGCCTATGGTCACACAGGCCTTAGTGACCTAGGCCAGGGGCTGCAAGGAAGAAAACGACACACACAGCACGATCGGTGACCCCTGCGTGAAAGGAAGCCAAGTGGCCCACAAGCCCCGAGTGCGTGCGTGAGAAGCCGGGCGCAGGGAGCAGAGGCTGGACGGCCTTCCCACCGTCTCCCCCCGTAGAACTGGGGGATGTGGGCAGGCAGGAGGCCGCACCTCTGTACCAGCCCCGGTGCCCGCCGCTCTGACGCCCTGCTGTGAGAACAAGCAGCTTGACCACAGCAGAGCTGGCTCCGGGCACCGGGGAGCCGGCTTCTCACGCTCAACCTTGCCATCTCCGTAGACTCAGAAGATCTGTTTCGGGGTGAAGCAGTCTTGCCGGGGTCACAGTGAATGAAGCACTCCCTCCAGGGTCAGCTGGAAGGGACAGGGCAGGCCTCTTTCTTGTTTAGAGTCCGTGTGTGTGCTAGACATGTCAACTTTTAGTTGGTGGCTTGGCTCACTAGAAGGAATAATTAGCCTGTTCTCGAGTGGCATTCTTATTCTTGAACCTATTCATACTCTTCATTACTGTGGCTTTAAATAAAAGCAGGCCAGATGGAGACAAGGTGGCTTTGAATGTGGCCCGAGGTTCTTTGGTTCCTCTGCGGTTGCTCAGGGTTGCCTGCCTCACTAAACCCAGCCAAAGAAAAGGATGAGGTTGTTGTTACCCCCAAATATTCCTTCAGAGAGGAGGAACAGAGGCGGGTGCTCTTGTCTGTCTCTTCCTTAGATCTCCACGGCCTGGTTTTGATCTAGCTCTTAATGAGCTAATGCGGTGGGCGTAGCACACGTGTGTTGTGTGTGTGTGAGTGTGTGAATGTGCTTATATGTGCTGTTGCTGGGGCTTGAACTCAAACTCACACCTGGACGCCATCCTTTCATTTTTGTGTCCAAAGCTAGCACTTTACCATTGAGCCACAGCTCCACTTGGGTCTCTGAGGGGTTCGTCGGAGGGAAGCGTCTCGTGGGGACTTTTCTGCCCAGCTGGCTTCACGCCGCAATCCTCAGATCTCAGCGTCCTGCGCAGCCGGGATTACACTCCTGGGTGCCCGGCCACTTGTGGTGGTTTGTGTAGATAATTGGAGATAAAGGCCTTGACGGAGTTTCCTGCGCAGGCTGGCTTTGATCCGCGGCCCTCAGGTCGCAGCCTCCTGAGCAGCCAGCATCACAGGTGTGAGCTGCCGGTATCCGGCGAGCATACTGAGGGCAGTGGGGAAAAAAATGGCTGTTTATGATTTTGAAGCACACCTGGCTTCAGGCAGGGTTTGAGTTCTCCCCGGGAACTTGGAACAGTCGTGGAGATCCCTTGGTTTTATACCAGGAGAGGTTTCCATCGCCTCTTTTCTCTCATAAAAATAAAGTTCTGTGAACGACTCCATTCAAGCCTTTCTCCTTTTCAAGAGAAGAAACTGTGCCTACAGTGTACGCAGCACACCCACGTGACCCCAGTGATTCCGTCTCCCCGGGGAATCGGCGGGTGATTTGATGGGATTTTTCCGGCCCTGCAGGCCCCAGCTCGGAGGCCCCCGGCGCTCACAGGGCCCCCTTGTCCGGCTCAGCCTGTGGTTCTTTCCCGGCCTGTGGTTGGCGCCGTGGCGTGGCCAGGCCCAGTCCCCTGCATTCCTCCAGCCGGGGAGACAGGTTCGCTTTTGTGTTACGTGTGGTGTAGACGAGGGTGGAAAGCTCTGCCCAGGGACTTTACTAGGTAACCGGGAGTGAGACCAAACAGAGCCTGGACTGGAAAATCAGCAGTGCTGAGCACGAGCGGACTCACGAAATGGACAGAACTCTGTCTCCCTTTGACCTCGCTGTGGGCTGCGTCCTCAGACCCCGGCCTCCTGAGCAGCGGGGGTTACGGGCGTGAGCTGCTGGCTTACGGGGACTTCCTTGTGGCTAGCAGAGCGTGCTCCTAGCCCCTGCACACACTGTATTTCTTTTTCTGAAGGGAGGAACGTGGAACATTTTAATGTCTTCTGTTCCCCCCCACCCCAGTTCTTTTCAGAATTGCTCTAGTTCTGTGTGTTCGGTAGTATTTTTTTTGGTCGCCCTTCTGGATCTCTGGTTTAACCTGAGTGCTAGGTGCGGGCGTGCGGGGCAGAGGCGGCACTGCAGGACCCCGAGGAGGCCTGCTGCGGGGGCGCCCCGCCAGCCACTCCCTTCTGGAGCCCTGGGGAGAATGCCTCCGCCCCCGGTGTTTGGAGGTCTCACCTCTCCTGCCGTTATGGTGCCCGTGGTTGGGGCTGGCTGGGACTCACGTCGCCTTTTCCCAATTAAGTTTTGATTTAGAGAGGGGGAGGGCGCCCAGCCAGAGCTCAAGTCACATTCACATCTAGAACACTCCCCCAACTGTTTACATACCAGAGAGGAACGTGGGCTGGTGTTGATAGGAAACTCCTCTTCTGCCCCCTCGGAGGGGCCGCTCACGCCGCAGCCCTCTGCTCCCAAGAACCAACTGCCCTCTCCCGCTTCGTTCTCGGTGGTTTGCAGCACGGAGATGAGCAGGAACAATGCCAGCATCCCCTGGGATGTGTTTTGATTGTTTTCTAACCCCATTGTAAAACGTGCTATCTACCAAGTAGTTACTGAAGAAGCTTTTAGATGTACTGCATGTCCATAAAGTAAGACGTTTCCCGGGCTGGGGCCGTGGTGAGTGGGAGGAGCGTGGGTTTGTGGGGGGAAGGGGCTGGGGGGGGGCTTACGTGGGTGAGAGGGGTGTGCACACACTTGCTCTGGAGCAAGCACTGTGAGACTGGGGTGCTGGGGCAGAAAGCGGCGAATGCCTTCCTACCTGGACTTTTCCCTGAGGGGTTGTTGGGGCCTCACAGAGCCGGGGTGTTTGTGTGTCTCTTTCCCTCCCTCGCTTCTCCTCCACACCCCACACCAGATGGGGAGCTGGCCCAGGAGCCGTGGACCGGAGCAGCCCCTCCCGTCCTGGCCATGAGAGCCCTTGGGGGTGCAGCCCGGGAATGACGAGGACCCTCCAGGAATAGGACTGAAGGGAGGCGAGCATTCTTTATCCAAGGGGGTGGGGGAGAGAGGCCTGAGGTCTGACTTTACCCTGATTGGCTTCCATAACTGCCTGTTGAAGCCGGACAAGTCCCTCAGCAGTGTTAAGAAGCGGATGGGCAAGTCTGTTAGACAGCGGGCCCCAGCCGCAGGTTCCGCATTACGGTGGAATAATAATACTCTATTTCTAGACTCAAAAGCCGGAGACGGCATCCTAAAATGACTTCATGCCGTGTCAGGTTTTCAGAGGAACTTTCCAGGGAGGCGCTCATGGGAAAAAGTAACAGAGCAGTGCAGAGCCCAAGTATCTAAGTCACAGGAATGTTCTGTTCTCTTACAGAAAGTCAGAGACACTGTAGCACAGCTTATCTCTGATTACAGCTTCCTGGCATTTGGCTTGCAGCTACTAATTCTTGTGTTTTGTTTTCTAAAAGATATACAATTTTATCTCTGATTACAGTTTCACAGTGTTTGACTTGGAACTAGTAAAATTGTTGTGTTTTTTAAATAGATAGTATGTAATATAATCTCCAGTGTTCCCATGTTATACAGCACCCTATAAAACTTTCACTTCTATCCTTGGCTGGCCAAAGCTACTTTTTTACAGTGAAATGGTTCAGATTTGCAGAAGGTTCTAGAATTCGAGGAGATCCAGGGATAACAGGAAGATTTCTGGCACCTGTAGGAAAGAAGGGCTTTATGCAACACAGCAGCAGCTCAAGTATCATAAATGAAACGAGGAAAGAACTTTGAAGCCCATCCATGCTTTGTCTAGGAATGAGAGCTGTATTTTTTTAATTCTTTTTTTTCCCTGAAAGTTAGGTTTTCCTGTCGGTGCTTTTTTAATTTATTTATTCACTGCCTTGGGCATTGGTAGCTTCTTTGCTCACGGCAGAATGGATAATCAGGCTCCTGATACACAAATCTAGAGGAATCCCCTGTTCAGGAACTTGTGGCCTTTCTCCTCTTATCTGAAATCAGGACATTGCATTGAATTGGAGCAAATAATATTGACTTAAGCAGCATGTGGACATTAAGTAAATGTGTTGTTTTTTTTTCCCCCAGGCTTCTGCAAGTATATATATGACATTGATCTATTTCTAAGCCTCACGTATTTTGATGATTATTTGCAACAATCCCAGGAAGGTGGTAGAAATACGGCAGTGTTAAAAATGGACCCCTGACAGCAAACTACACATGCTTGTGTAGTTGCTTGCATTCCTAATCTTTAACGTTTGTATTTTTTTTAAGAAATAAGACATATAAAACATGTGAAAAATTACACATATCTTATTGTCACTAGAAGAACATAAAAATAGTATGTGTCGGGGCTGGGAACGTGCCTTAGTGGTAAAGTGCTCGCCTAGCATGCATGAAGCCCTGGGTTCGATTCTTCAGCACCACATAAACAGAAAAGGCCGGAAGTGACGCTGTGGCTCAAGTGGCAGAGTGCTAGCCTTGAGCAAAAGAAGCCAGGGACAGTGCTCAGGCCCTGAGTTCAAGCCCCAAGACTGGCAAAAAAAAAAATAGTATGTGTGTGTGGACAGGGTAGTGGATAATATTTCCATGTATGTATATATTGTTCAGTGTTTACATCAGGTTAAACATCCTGTCTTCTTTTTTAAAAAAAGTCCAATAAGTCTCTTACTTATGGTGAACACTTTCAAGCTTTTCCTTCTGGCTTCTTTGAGATGCCCAGGACAGCATTTATTATCTGCTGTTATTCTTGTGTTCCGCAGCAGACTGGGGCTACCTGCTCCGTGGCTTAGCTCCTTGGTCAGCTCCCTGCACCCCTCCCCCCCCCTCCCCTTCCCTCTTACCCCTCCCTCTCCCCCCTCCCTCTCCCCCCTCCCTCTCCCCCTTCTCTCGTCCACTGTTCTCTCCCGGTGGGTGAGCTCCTCAACCTGCAAGTGACATGCCTAAATGGCTCTGGGCTTTGCAGCTTTGCCGCTGTGGTTCTGTCTCGGGGCGACTGTGAATCTGAGAGGTAGCCATTCCCCAGAGTGTTCACTCACGACAGACTCTCCAAGCCTGTAGAAATTGCCAGAAGCGAGGAAGATGCTGTCCCTGGAGGGGTGTGTGTGTCGGGGGGAGGGGCGGGGGGCACCCATGGCAGGGGCCCAGTTGGCTGGGCTTCGTGGGTGCCTGGCCATCCAATGCACTGGGTCAGTCAGACCCAGCCGGCCAGCTGGGATGCGCTGACTGCGCCCCTCTCGCGGCCCAGCCCCGCGCAGCGCATCAAGGAAGAAGCTTCAGTGGGCATCTAGCCCCTCGTGGTTCGCTGTCGGGCACTGCCCCGTTACGATGAAAGAGTGGGGTGCCCAGAGAACACTTCACACCTCGCAAGCGTCTGTCCCACTTAGCTGGCGGAGGTGTGGGGTCTGGGGCCGAGAGGCCTTCGTCCTGGCTGGCTTTCCTTTCCCTTCCTTGCCGAGACCATGTGGCCTCTCTGTGGACTGTCAAGATCATAGTTTTCAGGAGCTGATCCAGGCAGGGAGGGAGCTGTGGAAAAAAGAGGCGGAGGACGAGAAGGTTCAGCTGGAGAAGAAGAAGAGAGAGGCCCTGGAGGGAGAGAGCGGGGAGGGCCTCGACCGCTGGGCCAGATTGTGAACTGGACCCCAAACTCATCTGTGAAGCCGAGCCGTGGAAGTCTTCACTCGGCTGTAAATATTGAGGTGGCTGGCTGCCCTTTGGGCCACAGCGAGACTATCCAGCTGCTTTCTGTACGACAGCCAGGATAGGAAAGCTCCACCCCCCCCGCCCCCCGGCTAACCTACCATGCAGACGGAGGAGCGTTGAATATCTCCCAGCATAAGGTCTGGGGCGCCGGGAGGAAACCGAGGCTGGTGTGGGAAGAAGAGAGATGCACCGTCCACAGCTATGAGTGGATGGCGTCTGGGTGGGGCTCCTTTCTGATAGGGGGTTCGAGCTGTGTAATTGATGCTAATGAATGCTGGCGTGAGAAATGATCTTAAGTGCTGATGTCTCCCTCCCAGATACAGTTGCATTCTGGGTGTGGATCGTTTCTTCTTCCCGGAAACCTTTCTTCCTCCGGGTCAGACCCTCTCTCTCATCTCTGTGAAATGTAGCAGGCTGTCTGGAATCCCCAATGTCAGCTCTCCCAGCTTCCTCCCCCCCCCCCCCCCCCGCCCTCCCTCCCTCCCCCCCCCCCCGCCTCTCTACCGAGTTTTTTTTTTTTTTTTTTTTTTTGCCAGTCCTGGGCCTTGGGCTCAGGGCCTGAGCACTGTCCCTGGCTTGCTTCCCGCTCAAGGCTAGCACTCTGCCACTTGAGCCACAGCGCCGCTTCTGGCCGTTTTCTGTATATGTGGTGCTGGGGAATCGAACCTAGGGCCTCGTGTATCCGAGGCAGGCACTCTTGCCGCTAGGCTATATCCCCAGCCCCTCTACCGAGTTTTAAACAAGACACAGAATTTAAAAAAAATCAGGTCAACAAATAAATGATTTATGTGCGTCGCCACAGGTCAAATCTTTTTACTTTTGTTAAGTATAGAGTGGATTGGAAATTAAATACTTAAAATAAAATGGCACGACGGTTTAAATTACAGTTCGTCCGTATGGTGGAATGCTCCCCTGTGGAAATGTCTCAAAGACGCCTCACACTTGAGAAGGGGGAGCTCTGGATGGGAGAGGGGCTGTACCCACACGCGCGTCCATGGCGTATTCATTACACGAACGTCTGTCTGTGCCTTGGGCATCTCTTGGAGGGACCTCAGCCAGTTCCAAAGTTAAACTACAAAGAAGGAAATGAATCAGTCGTGCGTGTCAGCTCATTTTTTCAATCCCATGTGTCAGCGTGGGAGCATGACGCCCCTGATGAATGACGCCCTAGGCGCTCATTTGTAGACCTTGGACTTGGCGTGGCGAATGCCCGAATGTTTCTCCCAGGTTTCTGGGGGAGCTGCCACGAATGATAAAACTTCTGACGGCCAGATGGGAGTTTACGATTGTGCCACGCAGAGTGAGCAGGGAACTTCTTAGGGAAGGGCGTGGCGGGGGGGGGCTGCACGTTTCGGTTGTCTCTGCTTGTGTTTGCATCCCTAGGTCACCTCCTTGGGCCAACTCAAATGTGTGATCGTCGCCGACATAGTTGCTATCTTGCCCTGTGATTTCGGGAACTCGTAAGTTGTTCTTGGGGTGGTGTAGAGCTGCCAACATAAGCCATAAACTTTTTAAGACTGGGTGACGGCGGCCTGCCTCCTCCTTTCAACGTGCAGAGGGTTGATACCCAATTTCACTTTTCTGTGGTTGCTATGGCAGTTTTACAGTGCTGGGGACTGAACCCAGGTCCTTGGATCCTGCCAGACCTGAGCATGCGATGTCAAGTCTAAATAATTTTAAACATGCATTCATGGGAGAAGCGAATGCCTCGTCCTCACTGAGGCTAGTAAATGGACGTTAGGCCTTTCCTCTCAGCTCATCTCAGCACCCCGTTTCCTAGGTCTGCTTCTAATTTTATATCCCAGGCTGGTTTATCTGTTTATGCTCTTAAAGGTTATGCAGATGTAGGTATGCAGCCCTTTTTTTCTTTTTTTATCATTGTGGCGAAGTAAAGGTTACTGTCTTTTCTCGGCCCTGGTTTGACAATGGGTGATGCCCTTTGTGTGTGAGCCCAGGAAATGGTTTCAGTGCGTCGTGTAAAATGTGTGCTAAACAGTGACAGAGCACATGTGCTTGGACAAGCTACATGACTTGCTACCAGATTTCTGGCAGGCCCTGAGCAAGCATTTGGTCGGCACATGCTGCCCCTCCCCTCGTGGGAGAGATTCCCATTTCTGTTGCATCGCTCTAGTTTGGAAACGGCAGGGCTGTCCACTACCTTGAGATTGGACAGAGCCGCCCATCCTGTCTGGAGGGGTGGGCTGGCGGGCGGGCCGCTCTTCCTTTGAAGTTAAAAATGACATCTCGTGTGCATACTTGGGAGCTTTTGCACCCTGAGTCCTATGTTCTGGAACTAGTCCCCTCTCGTTTGATGTTTGTATGGACTGGGAGAAGGTCATTCTGGAAGCCTTGTGGAGATTGGAGTCGTGGGCCTGCGTGTTTCAGAGGCTTGGTCAGGCAGACTCCTGGGCAAACGATAACTATAACTCGGGCTTAGAGTGATAGCTTTTATTGTGATGGAGGGAGATGCAAACATTTGAGGCAAGGTGCTTATGTGTGAACAGAGCTAAGCCAATTTGTCCAGTTTATAAAGGACCTCGGCTGCACGCCGGGCAGAGAGAAAGATGTAATGATAACTTCCGGAAGTTTGCACGTCCCTGCATCCCCAGAGCAGAAAGGACGATGACCCGGGCCTACCCATAGCACTCGCGTCACCAGCGCAGGGAGGTCTTAGTGCAAAGCGCGGGGTTTTATGTTACCCATCAGTTGGGAAGAATAATCTTTACAGGTGGGGTCTGTGTTGGGTGGTTCGTGGTCAAGTTTTTGTGACCAGTTATAGCCTAGGAGACAAAGGTTGGCTATCAGGCCCGGCCTGTGTGGTGCTGATGTCAGTACAGCCAGCAGGAAGCCTCAGCTGTTTAGAAAGGGGCTGGGAACGTGGCTTAGTGGTGGAGTGCTGGCGTGGCCATCTCCTTTGCCACCCACTTGGTTGATAGAGGACGCGCAGGTTCCGCAAGGCGACCGTCACTGGTATTTAAACTAACAGCACAGGGGCTGAAACCATTTCAGTGCTCTTTCATCTGTAATCGAGATGATCCCGACTATATTAAATAAGGGCCTATTGAAAACTTTCCACTCGTTTTTATGGTAGGGAGATGGAAGAGTTTTGCCCGGTTGAACTGTGTTTTAGAAGTTTTCAAATGACTTAATTTAAAAAGGAAAAAAAAACAACAACTGAAGTACGGGAGCTCTTATTTGGCCTAGGGTGGGGAGAGACTTCTGTCAAAGCGAGGGCTTTCTGAGTCATGGAATTTGGTCATATTTTCTGTATTTCAAACTTGAAGGATCTGGCTGACATTCCATTGCCTTTCCTATCCCGAGTGATGAAACCCTTGCTGTTAATTTTATACTGGAAATGTTAAGTAGAAAAAACAATCCAGCTAACAGTCAACACTTGCTGTTAACTTTTGTGATTTATACAGAAGCATCTCCGTAAGAAGGCGGCTAACTAGGGACTTTCCGAAATCTTACCGTATACTGCTTTGTTTGGGGGTGTGGTTTTTCTTTGGATGTGTAGGTGAATGGACGAGCCTGCGCTTTGCTGTGGGTTTACGGAGGCCCCGATTGCCGAGGCCAGTCAGAAGATGGGGACATCGCTCATGCCGTTTCTTCCTGTGTTTCAGATAAACTATTAGTCCTAACGGTAGCCACACAAGAAAGCGATGGGTTTCATCGGTTTATGCAGTCGGCCAGATATTTCAACTACACTGTGAAGGTACAGTACACCTTTTATTAATCACTGGAGGTGCTGGGCTTGGTGTCAGAATTATTTTTTTTTTGTAGCAACGATACCACCAGCTGTAATCAACTTGGGGTGGAATTTGTCTACTCAATGACTGTGGGTTTGTCTAGTTTCCCAGGTGCGCCGTGGTTTTATTAATGCCTGGCCATGCAAACAAAACTTCCCTTAATATTTACTAATGCTTTATTTAAACATGTTCCATAAAACAATAGAAAAACAGCTGCATAAAGTTCATATATTCTTTATATAGAGAATGCTTGGCACTCCAAAGGGAAACACTCTAAAGATTTGACTTTAGATTGACATAAAATTTTATTTTCTCTGGCCCCCCCCCCGCCCCAATTGACTGAGTACTTTTTGGGGTTGTCTGCCTTTCCATGCTTCTTTTCTTTGTTTTCAGATCATTGGGATGGGACTTGTGAAGTCCTTATCTTTCCTTTCTGTTTGTTCAAGGTTGTTGTTCCTGCTTTATTTATTTATTTTTGCATATTTGTTTCATAGGAATTTGGGAACAAAGTAAAAGTTGAAAAGGATTTTCAGGACATTTTACTGATAAGTGATCACAGGAAAGTTTGCAAAACCATTACGCTGAGCTGTTAGCGGCTCGCTGTTTTTATATTTTTTTAAATCACATTTAATAAAAGAATAGATCTAGCCGCCAGAGCTAGAGATAAGAGAAGAACAGGATGAATGTAGGTAGGACATAAAAAAGAGAGAGGACAAAAAGAATCAGGAGAAAAAGGTTATAGTTGCCTCGAGAAAAACTGAGTTCTGCTAACATGAAATGTACATCGTACTGAAAGCAATTTACACAAATAGTCAAGAGGCCAAGCTTTGCTGGCAAAGACATCTGTGTGTGTGTGTGTGTGTGTGTGTGTGTGTGTGTGTGTGCTGGGTCTGGGCTTGAAATCGGGGCCTGGCTGCTGCCCCTGGGCTTTCTTGCTCAAGGTTAGTTAGTGCTCTGTCACTTTGAGCCAAGCTGGACTTCTGGCAGTTTTATTTGGTTTTGGTGGTTATTTGGAAATAAAAGGTGTATGGATATTCTTGCCCAGTCTGGCTTTGAACCACAGTCCTCTGATCTCATGTTCCTGAGTAACTAGGATGACAGGTGTCTGAATAGATACGGAAAAAAAACCAAATTAAAAATAGAGTTTGCCTCAGTCCAGCGGCATGGCTTAGATTCACCTTGAACTGAGAAGGGAAAGAAAAACTCGAGGAGTGGGGTTATGGGGTAGAGTCCACTGGAGAGCTCGTCCCTTGCCAGGTGGTTTTTGCTTTCCTCCCAGCATCGTGGTTGAGTGGAACATGGCGCCGTGTACTGACTTTCCGTGGGATTTAATGATTTGAGGGTCCCGCGGGGATGAACTGTCCATTGTGGTTCTAGGTCCTCGGTCAGGGGGAAGAGTGGAGAGGAGGCGGCGGGGCGAATAGCATCGGAGGGGGTCAGAAAGTGAGGTTGCTGAAGGAAGCCATGCGGCAGTACGCCAGCCAAGAGGATCTGGTTATCTTCTTCACGGAATGGTGAGTCCCGGGGCCTTGGCGCTGCGCAGGGGGTGGGCAGGGTGGGGTGGGGTCGGGCGGTACGGTGGTGGGGGTGGTTCAGTGTGTTTTAAATTATGTGCCAGAGATTTCATATTGATATCTGAAGATAATTTAGTCAATTAAAAAATGAGTGTGTGTGTGTGTGTGTGTACGTGGTACTGAGGAATCGAACCCAGGGCCTCGTGTATGCTAGGCAAGCGCTCTACCACTAAGCCACCTTCCCAGCCCAGAGGATGGATTCAGTTGCTGTACCAAGAATCCCTAATTGTGAATGCGTTGTTCAAAGGGTTTTCACGGGGGTCTCTCCGTGCATGCGACACGAAGCGTTTCCGTCGAGTGTGCCCCTCCTGCTATACCTTCACAGGGCCTCGCTTTGGGAGGAGTCTTATTATAAAAAGTAGATTAGGGCCGGGAATGTGGCTTCGTGGTTGAGTGCTTGCCTGGTGTTGCTCCGTCTGGCTGTGGTGCGCATGCCTGTAGTGTAGCCTCACACCAAGACCGTGCGTGTCTCGAGTTTGGATGTTCTTAGTAAACACAGATTAAGCATCTGTTAGATAGGAGAATCAAGTTGTCAGGTGCTGTGGCTGGAGAGGGGGGAGTGTGGGCTGAACTTGGGGTTTCTGAGGAGGACTTCCCGGCTTTGACTTGGTCTCTCTTGTCCCTGTCCCGTGATCACTGGGTGGGGTTTAAGAAAGTTGTATTGCTCTCATCCAACGAAGAGTTGTGCACTAACTGGATGTCAGACCCGAGATGGTGCAGCGTTTCTAGTCTGAGACATCACCAATGGGTGACTTCAAATAGTGGCAGTGTGTCGTGTGTGTGTGTGTGTGAAGTGGATACCAATGACAATGAAGAAAGTTTCGGATTGGAGAGAAAAGCGTAAATGAGGCCAGGGAAGACTTTTTCTGTGGCTTCCTTTCCCGGCTCCCCGGTAGCTGTATGTGCTGGTGAGGCGTGGTCCAGTTCAAGATGGAGGGGAGGGGTGCAGGAGGGTGGAGGGCCTTGAGAGGGAGGAGAGGTGTTTTCCAGAAGTGTGGCTTAGGGAGTGGTTGGCAGAGGTGGGCGGCGTTGGCTGTGTTGTCCCACAGGGCACTGTTGGGAAGTCCGTGTCGGTGGTGGAGGTGGCCAGGGGGAATCACGGTGATGATAATGAAGCCGGCCCCCTTGTCTTTAACGAGAAGTTACTACGCCGCCGCCGACTGGGTTAGGTTGCATTCTACGGGCCGAGACGGGCCCCCTCCCCCCCAGCCCTCGGCTGTCGCCGTGAGATGTTTTGTGTCCAGCTCTGCTCATTTGTGTGGGCATCTGCGGCTGGTTCTGTGCCACAGTGGCCAGGACTGAGTCACCGCCCGGGACCAGATGGCCTCGAGGCCCACCCTGTCGCCCGGAAGAGGCCAGAGCAAACATCCGTCGTCCGCCACGCTGGGCCACGAGTGCAAGCCGGCCGAGTCTGCTCCAGAGGAACCTATTTAAAACTTCTCGGGAATGCGGGACATCTCACTACTTGAAGATGACTCAAGTAGTTATTTCAGAACAAAACGCAAACCCACCCCTCACCAGGGCTTTGAAAGGGTTCTCACAAGTGTACTGGAGACAGACGGCTCAGACCCCGAAGGGTGCCCTCAGCCTCTCCCCACGTCAGCTGTGACAAACGCTCTTCAGTTGAGATGTCACCCCGACGTGCCACTCCGGTCTCCACCAGGTCATCAAGACTTTACAAGTGTTTTTCTCCCGATGTTCTCTGTGTCTGTGGTCCCAGCAACCACACACACACTAGACAGAAAGATTTCTTCCAGCTCTCGTAAAACCTTCCTCCAAGTCCTGCTGCTGGCATCTGAGGAGCCTGTTGAGCAATTCCTCCCCTAGCTTGCTGCCCGGGTGGGTTAATTGTCACCCCACCCCGGCCACTCTCTTCCCGGCTCCTTTGCCTCCCTGATTCAAAAAGCACGGAAAGAATGGTGCCCTCAGAGTGAAATGCCCCTGGGTGGGTCAGATTCCTGAGTTACGTGACAATGGCCTTCTTCCCCTCTTTGCCTTGAAGTAATTCCTCTTCCATGGAAGCAACCTGGGCTACTCTCTTCTCATTGCTGTGTCCTATCCACGGAAGGGACTAGAGCTCCAGCTGATGTCTTTTCATGGGGTTGAGCATGTCCGTCTTAGGTCTCCTGGTCCAGTCAACCACTTCTTTTTTTTTTTTTGCCAGTCCTGGGCCTTGGACTCAGGGCCTGAGCACTGTCCCTGGCTTCTTTTTGCTCAAGGCTAGCACTCTGCCACTTGAGCCACAGCGCCACTTCTGGCCATTTTCTGTATATGTGGTGCTGGGGAATTGAACCCAGGACCTCATGTATATGAGGCAGGCACTCTTGCCACTAGGCCATATCCCCAGCCCCAAGCCCAGTCAACCACTAACACTGTACACCGTTCCTCAGCTCTGGTATGAATTCATCATTAGAATTAAGTCAGGAGAAAAAGGCTTGTGTTCAAGCCAGGCTGAGGAAATTAGTTGGACTAATACTTCTTGGTAAATAGAAACTCGTTAGGTTTTCAGAAGTCAGGTTCGTTCAGTTTTGCTTTTTCTGCGCAAAGGCCTTGGAACATCGGTCTGAGGTTTGAGGATGGCTTTTACCCATATTTAAAGTTTACTTTAAACACATGTGTGTCTGGCTAAAAATACATTTGTAAAATTTATGAATCAGTAAAAACTTTAAAGTGAATCGTCTTACGTTTCACTTGAGAGCAGTCTCTTTTAAAATGGACGTCTTTGTTCTGTTCCTGTTGTTGAGTGTCTGCGATGTGACAAGTAGGATTGTTAAACGTATAGTGGAGTTTTATATATATATATAAAGTATATATATATAATTACTTCTTGGCCTCTATTTCTAACATTTCACAGTGTTGTTTTGAGATTTTATTTCAGAAGTAAGTGGTTATTGAAAATAAAATTAGGAGTACCACTACAAAAACATTGTCTTTCCTTTGGACTTCGCTAGCTAGTCTGTAGTAAACAACCCCATTACAGTTCCTGGAACTTACGGGGGTGATGTGATCTATGTTGTAGGCGGCGAGGGTCCCGTGTTGGGGTTCCGATTCCGGCGGGTGTGCGTGTGGCTCTGCATGCGCCTGTGTGCTGGTTCTGGGGCTGCAACTCAAGCTTTTCCGCCCAAGGCTGGCAGCTCCACCACCTGGGCCACACAGCTCCACTTGTGGCTTTTGGTGATTCATTGTGGAGAATCGTTTCCCAGACTTTGCCGCCTGGGCTGGCTTTGGTCAGTCTCCTGAGTAGCCAGGATGACGGGCTGGAGCCACCCGTGCCCGGCGTTCGATCCCCAGATCCCACCGTTTGTCGGAGGTCTCTTTTCTTGGTTTGTGTGCCTCGTTTCTGAAACAAGTATTTAAAATCTTGATTTTCTTTTTTGTCCCCGCCCTCTCTGCCAAACAGTTTTGATGTCATCTTTGCGGCGGCCCGGAGGAAGTTCTCAAAAAGTTCCAAAAGTCCAACCACAAGGTGGTCTTCGCAGCCGACGGGATTCTGTGGCCGGACAAGAGGCTGTCGGACAGATACCCCGTGGTGCACATCGGGAAGCGGTACCTCAACGCCGGAGGTGGGTGGGATGTCAGGGGCCCGACTACCCCGTAGAAGACAGTGGTGGTGGCCGGTGGAGGTTCAGGCGTCTCCTGAGCTGCCCTGGTCTCCTCGCTCAGGCCTAGCACACTCTGCCGCTTTGAGCCGCAGCCCCGCCTCGGACTTTCTCTTTTTGAGTAGTGAGCTGGAGATCAGAGTCACGTGGGCCTTCCTGCCCTGGCTGATTTCGAATTCTGATCCCCAGATCACAGCCTTCTCCAGAGTCGCTAGGATGACAGGCGTGAAGGCACCCGGTTACAAAAAGAAGCCGGCTTGTAATCTGTACTGAAATAGCTGCCCGGCTTCTGCCGGGTGCTCACAGGTGACATCACGTCAGGGATCCACCCCACAGCCCACTCCGGAAACTCCATTCCCAAGCCAAGCTCCCCATTTCAGGACAACGGAAGTCGTTCGCTGGGACTTCATCTCAGGACTAGGGAAGAGTAGAATAGTTGTACCACTTGGGGGGCAAACTTGTAGTCTTCCTTACCTCAGACCTATGAAGGAATTATCACCCCCTTTCTACAACTACTTAATGGTTGATAGATAGATGATGGATGGATGGATGGATGGATGGATGGATGGATGGATAGATGGATGGGTGGATGGATGGGTAGATGAATGGGTGGATGGATAGATGGATAGATGAATGGATGGATGGATGGATGGATGGGTGAATGGATGGATGATGGATGGATGGATAGATGAATGGGTGGATGGATGGGTAGATGAATGGGTGGATGGATGGATGGATAGATGAATGGGTGGATGGATGGATAGATGAATGGGTGGATGGATGGATAGATGGATAGATGAATGGGTGGATGGGTGAGTGGATGATGGATGGATGGATAGATAAAATTACACACAAAAATAAAAAAAGGTAAAAGCAAATGTCATTTTTGAAAGACAGTAATAGAAAGTGCTATGCGTTACTACTTAACCATATTTTGTGGAGATGATCATTTCTAGGTATTAAAGATTACCTTTTAGTGTTTTAGGGTTTCTGAAACTTCCGGAGAATGAGGAAAGATGGGCTGCTAGGTTCATGGTTTTGTCTTGTTTTCGTGTCTGTCTCGTTTGCCCAAGTTGACAGTAATGTTCCCTGGACCTGTTTCTTTGAGTTCTTTCATTCATAGGAGGACATTTTAAGCTTGGAGGTTACGAGAGGACAATGAGGCTTCCCGTCCGTGGTCTGGGGACAGGGGCCCCTGGTACATGCGGTGTCTCAGCCCAGCACCGCCGCTTGGCTGTGCTTCGGGCCCCCGGGGGTGCCGGGCCGGTGGGGACGGTCCTGTTGCCTCTGTTTTTCTAGACAGATTCTCTTGGCAGGTCTGGTTCTTGGGCTGGAAGGCGGTGGGGACAGCGAGCCAATTTTAGATTTCCTTTTACAGACAAGGACACACAAACCCTAGCCAGAAAAGGGTTTCCTTAGCAGGCGCGGTCACGGCTGCCTCACAAGATGGAAAAAAATGCCCTTGGATATAAAATTCCTTTGAGATTTTTTTTTTTTTGGTTCCTCATTGACAGATCCAACATTCCAGCCTTGGCATGGGTGCCGGCATGAAAAGAGTTAGTTCCTCGTTGCCTTCAAGGGGAGCGGGCGGTTTCGAACCAAGGTCGGGGAGGAGGGTCTTCCGCCTCCACTCCCTTCTCTCCCCGGCAGCTGTTTTCCCCTGGCAGCCTTGAAGGAGAGCAGTAGTTCCCCTACCGTGTGTCAGTTCGCTTCTGGAACGCGTCTGTGTGAAAGCCGTTGCTTACTCTAACTCGTGTAGCGTAGAGTCCTCAAGCCACCGGGTGTAACTCTGTGTGGTAGGTGGATGTGTTCACATACGTACATGTTATAGATGTCTCGAGGATAAGCGCCCCCGTGTCTCCCGCGGAGCGCCGTGAAGGCCTGGCCTCCCGCTGCGGCCAGCGGTCGGGTGGGATTGTCTTGACCCAGTGCCGCCTCCCGTGCAGGGTTCGTGGGCTATGCTCCGTACGTCGGCCGCATGGCGGAGCTGTGGAACCTGCAGGACAACGACGACGACCAGCTCTTCTACACCAAGCTGTACCTCGACCCGGGGAAGAGGGTAAGGGGGGCCCGCTCCCCTGCGCCCTCCGGAGCTGGCCGGGGTCCGCCCCAGCCTCAGGGGTTCTCGAGAAGGGCAGTTCCACCACCGGCCCCCGTATCCTGGGCCGCTCCGGGCGGAGGGGCGGAGGCCGGCGTGCCGCCAGCGTCCTCAGAGCTGCCGTTAGCCTTTCTGGAAGGCTCACCACGCAGAACCTCACACGGCCATCGCGGGCTCGTAGGGCCGGCCGCGCTTAGCAGCCCGCGAGGGGCATCCTGTCCTTTCTTTGAGGAAGTCGGCCATAATGAAGGGCTACTTGTTCCTGGGGGGGAGACGGGGGCCGGGGGGGGGGGCCTGCGGCAACCGTGGGCTTTTCTGTAGACGGGAGCAAGTGCCTAAGACTGATTCAAATGGAATCTTGGAGAAAAGTAAACTGTACTTGGGGCCTAGTTTTTGGTCTGTTTAATAATTTAAAATCCTACCTCTTCCATTTTCCGTTTGGATGGACACAGCTCTAGAACGTGGCACTTGGGTGTCCGGAGGGGGGGGTTAATGGAAAGCGCAGTGGAGGTGTGTGTCTTAGCTCAATCTCCCCGTCATCATTGGATCACTTGGCAGAAGAATGTGGGGGTGTGGGTCCCTGTGCGGGAGACAGGGAGATGAGTCGGAGTCACCTCCCGTTTCTCTCCTCCCTTGTAATGTGGCCGCCGTTCTCATTTTTAGGAAGCCTTGAACATCACTCTGGATCACAAATGCAAAATCTTCCAGACCCTCAACGGAGCCGTAGGTACGCGTTCTTAATTACTGGGGTGCTCATCTGTAGAAATACAAGGCCCTGTGCTCCCCGTTGCGTTTTCCTTGTCAGATCCCCCCATTTGGGGGGGCACAGGGGGTGCATTACCACCCCTCAAATATACTGGGCAGACTTAGCTCCGCGAATTTTACTTACAGTCTCTTCCTGACACCTCCGGGAGGGTTAGCATCTTGTGACTCAGAAGGGAGGGAGAGGGGCAGGGGGGGAGGAGGAAGCAGGGGGAGGGAGAATACATAGAGCCGTGTGTGTGTGTGTGTGTGTGTGTGTGCACGTGCGTGCACGTCCGTGCGTGTGTATGTGTGTGTGTGTGTAGACTGCCCTGATGTATTGAGGTGAGGGATGTGTAGGTGATGTGTTTGGGGTGGGGTGGGGGTCAGTGCCCATGTCTATGCTGGAACGTTCTGTCTGGAGCAGGCTGAGCTCCCGTTCGTGTTGTGTGTGGGCACCAGGAGCCTACTACTCTGAGGGGATTTTGCGACCACACAGACGCACGAGAATAGCCACACCCCGGTTTCCCCCATGACTGAAACTCCGCTCTCTCTTCTGAACCCAGACGAGGTGGTTTTGAAGTTCGAGAATGGCAAGACGCGGGTGAAGAACACGTTCTACGAGACGCTGCCCGTGGTGGTCAACGGCAACGGCCCCACCAGCGTGAGTCCCTGGGCGGGGCGCCCCCGGCCCCCCCCCCGCCCCTGCACACAGGGCGCCCGGCGCCGGCTCCCGGGCCCCCCGCACCGCCCCGTCTCTTTACTGTGGCTACCAGTTTATTTTTGTACTTTGAACGCCTCTGGAAAGGTCTCATTTTGGCGCGAGCCACCTGCGGCTCCACCCTTCCCGCAGCCGTCTCCTGGGCCGGTTGGCGTGAGTGGCGGAGTGGAGAGGTCCCCACAACAGAACGCCCCGCCTTTTGTTCTGTCTGTCACCCACCGCCTCAGCGTCTTGGTTACTGCTATTATTGCTACTGTGGTGGTCACGTGACCTGAACGCGCTGAACAGGGGTTGTATAGGTCAGCGAGGTGTCGCCGGTCTGCCTTGATTGACCAGTTGGGGGAAACCAGCTGGAAAGACTCATCCTGCATTGGCCCAGGGTTGATGGCTCAGACGTCATCTCCTATGCCTTTTGTTGTTGTTGTTGTTGTTCCTGGGGCTTGAACTCAGGGTCTGGGCTCTGTCCCTAAGCCTCTCAAGGCGGGTGCTCTACTACTTGAGCCCCAGCGCCACTTCTGGCTTTTCCTGGGTAGCTCGTTGGAGCTAAGAGCCTCACAGACGCTGGCTTTGAGCCTGGATCCTCAGGCCTCAGCCTCCCGAGTAGCTGGGATTCCGGGCGTGCGCCCGCAGTGCCGTCCTCCTGCGCCTTTCTGTCTCATGCGTCTGCCCCTGGGCCTGTGATCATACACACGCCCTAGAGGCAGAGCTGTGCTCTAGGTGCTAAATCAAAACCGCATATACGTAGCATGAAACACGTACTAGTCCTGTGCCGAAAACCAGGTTCTCGGGCAGTCCGGGAGATCCTCTCCTTCTCCCCCCTGTGCCTTCCCTCCGTGCCGGCCTTCTACAGAGCCGCCTTCTGCTTCTTTAATTTGTGATCCATTTCTTTGGACTCTGCACAGGGAAAACGGGCACCAGAGATGCTCCTGCCCACGTCTCCTGTGGTCGTTTTACCAATTACTGATTCTTTGGGCTGTTGTGTCACCCAATGAAGGGAGGGAGGGAGAGGGTGGAAAGGGAAAGGGGTAGGTGGAAGGGAAGGAAAGAAAGAAGGAAGGGAAGGAGGGCAGAAAGGGCAAGAGGGAGGGAGAGAAGAAGGAAGAAAAGGAGTGGAGAGGGAAGGAAGGGGGAAGGAAAAAAGGAGAGAAAAGGAAAGAAGGAAATGAGGGAAGGAGAGAGAAGGGAGGGAAGGAAGGATCAGGGAGAGAGGCAGGAAGGAAGGTGTGAGGACTGGTAGAAGAAGAAGAAAGGATTTGTCTAGAAGCTGCTTTGCCCGTGGAAATGTCCTGGCTTGGAAACATGTTGGGGTTGGTGAAGGCCCCCCACCCCGGGGCAGGCAAGCAGCGCCCAGAAACGGCAGCCTCACAACATCAGCAGTCGCGTCTCCTCCCGAGGCTGCCAGCCCGGGCTGAATGGAGAAAACAGCCATAGGTGGGGTAGCTGTGGAGGGCGGGCGGCCGTGCCGGTGTCTCCAGAGAGCGAGGGAGGGGTCCCTGGGAAGGAGGCGAGGGAGCCCAGGGGCTGGAAAGATGAACTCTCTTTATACCCTGGCCTCTCGGAGCGATTGATCACGCCGGTATTCCCGGCCGAATTGTGCCAGGCAGATGAATAATGCATGGTAGACGTATTAAATTTTTATGAGATTTCTGAGATGGAAAATTTCTGCTGGCCTGTTGGTCTTTCTGGGCGGATGGGGATGTTTAAATTTGGTCAGGAACGAGAGGGAATCGGCTTCCCTTAAAAACCTTTTTGTGCCAGGTGCCAGTGGCTCACGCCTGTCATCCTAGCTACTCAAGAGGTTGGGATCTGAGGATCATGGTTCAAAGCCAGCCTGGGCAGAAAAGTCCATGGGACTCTTGATCTCCAACGAACCACCAGAAAACTGGAAGGGGTGCTGTGGCACCAAGTGGTAGAGCCGCTAGCCTTCGTAACAAGTCAGGGTCTGAGGAAACGCTTGCTGCAGGGTTCTCTTGGTGACATTGTACCCCCAAGGGGTCTTATGTGGTCATCGAATGGAACTACCCAGGACTAACTTGGCTCCAACTCCGCTCCCCCTTCTAGATTCTCCTGAATTACTTTGGCAACTATGTACCCAACTCCTGGACGCAGGAGAGCGGCTGTACTGTCTGTGACTCAGACACCATCGACCTGTCGGCTGCAGACGTGAGTGGAATGGACCGTGTGTGAGCGGGGGGGTGGTTGATGCAGGAGACCTCCGCGTCCCGTCCCTACAGCTTCGCGCGGTAGATAAACGGGTGGTTCACCGTGCTGCCTGCTTTGTGTGTTTCCGGAACTGTTTCTGAAAAAGCAAAAAGAACATTGCGGAAGCAGCAGCGGTGTGGATGTTCAGTCCGTGGACGCCCTGGGGTTGTGCTGGTCCCTTGGCTTGGTGGAGGCAGGGGCGGAAAGGGTTACCCAGCTCTGCCGACTGACTGGCTGACGGGGGAGTCTAGCGGTGTCTGCTCGTTTTGAGGGTGTAGTTAATAATAGTGTGCAGCTGCCTGGCGAAGAAAGGCTCATGCTGATGTGTACTCATGGCTCGAGTGCCTGGTGTGCAAGCCACACGCAGGGATACACAGATGTGTGATATATCTGCACACGTGTGTGTAATATACCTGTACATGCCGTATATGTGTACATAAACATGAACATCTGCCTACACGTGGGTATGCACTAGATACCTGTACACTCACATATCGTATTTATCTGTACACAGATAATTCTAGCTATATTCTGGGTCATTGGCGCTTCAGCTGTAAAAGCAGCAAGAAGTAGTTCTCTATTTTTCATTCATTCAATACAACTCGTTTACCGAGTCCTGTTCTGTCACCGGTCTCAGAAGTTTTAGAACAGCCTGCCTCCGCCCCATCTCCCCTATCCATTTGTTGTGGAGGTAATATACCTGCACAGGTGGGTTTAGGAATTCCCTGCAGCGCGCCGGACAAGGAAAAGCCGTGCAGGCAGCAGAACTTCCAGGAGATGGTTCTGGAAGCTTCCAGGTGTGGGAGCCAGGAGCCCTCTTAGTTCTCTGCCCTGCATCTCCTGTTACTTCCGTCCTTCTGGCGTGAGAAGCCTCTGGACAGAGCCCCGTGTTACTTGAAAGTTAGACTTGTTGGCCAGTCTTCTAAATAACAAGCGGAATGTTTCCTCTGGAAAACACGCCAGGCTGGTTCTGAATGAAGATGTTGAAAAATGCATCTTGATCTTTTTTGCAGAAAGCAGTGTTGTCCTCGGCACAGGGAAACTCCGGTTGCTTCACCCGTGGTTGCCTTCTTTTTTTCTTTTTGTAGACATGTTCTGCAAAGGCAGAGCAACGTCTGTATGCAAAGTTTAAAGGGTTTCTTTTCTTTTTCATGTAGGAGTAAGTCGCTTCTTAAGCTATTTGGTCTATAGTCTGTTTTAAAAAAAATGTGCTAGGGAGGAAACTATTCTTTCCTAAATGCAGGGTGAAATTCCTGTGCTTTCTGTAGTGACACACCTCGTGGGAGAGTATTCAGTGCCGGCTTCCTCTCCTCCTCCCCCTCTTCCCCTTCCTCCTCCTCCATCTCTCCTCCCCTTCCCCTTCCTCCTCCATCTCTCCTCCCCTTCCCCTTCCTCTTCCTCCTCTTCTATCACTCTTCTACTTCTTCCATCTCCCCTCCCCTTCCTCCTCCTCCTCCATCTCTCCTTCCTCTTCCTCCTCCTCCTCCTCCTCCTCCTCCTCCCCCCCATCTCTTCTCCCCTTCTCCTCCTCTTCCTTCTCTCCTCTGCTTCCCCTTCCTTCTCCTCCATCTCTCCTCTCCCTCCTTCTCCTCTTCTCCATCCTCCTCCTCCTCCTCCTCCTCCTCCTCCTCCTCCTCCTCTCCATCCCTCCCCCTCTGTCGCCGCTCTTCCTCCTCTTTCTGTGGTGCTGGAGGTCTGGCTGGGAGGCGGGGTGGTCTCCAGCCAGTCCAGGGCCAGCAAGAGAGGGGTGATGTTTTCCACATAGCGCTCAAATAGAAAAAAAAATATTTTGAGGGCTGTCATGAAGGAGACATTGACTGGAAGACCAGATTGGCCCTTAATTACCTACATAGAATAAATAGGATCTCCCTCCCCACCCCCCCCCCCCCATCTGAGGCCTCTACAAGTAGTGAAAGCACCTTGGCCATAGCCACCTGTGGAATAGAGCTTAAGATGAAAGCACGCACGCACGCACACACACACACACACACACACACAATGACGGTGTGCATGTGTTTGCTCTGAAACAAAGGCGCTGCCAAATGTGACCCTGGGCGTTTTTATTGAACAACCGACACCTTTCCTCCCTCGATTCCTGGACCTGTTGCTGGCGCTGGACTACCCCAAACAAGCACTCAAGCTCTTCATTCATAATAAAGTAGGTATCTGCAACCGCATACCGTCGTGGGACGGCACCTTGGACAGACCTTGGGGTCTTTTGGGTGTTTGTGTGTGGTGGGGGGAACTGCAACTGAGTCTTGAAAATCCACCGTCTAAATTCAGCATCTTTGGAGTCATGACTGCCCTACTGCCTCAGTGCCTAGGATTACAGAATTTGGAGGCCATTTCCTGTTACTGTTACCAATCTGTATCCATCTAAGACGGCTGACTGTTCGCCGTCCTCACACCGCTCCGGTGGATGTAGGATAGAGACGGCGCCAGGAGGGGCCTCCGTGCTTGTCCTCCATCGTTGCTCCCTTGAGCTGACGTTCCCTTGCTTATGACGTGGGCACAGTTGTCACTACCAGAAAACAAATTTAAAATGCTGCAAGACAGAGTCTTGATTTGCTCAGTCCCACAGTTTTGCCTGGCGATGGATGTTCTCACACGAATGTGTTTTATTTTATCTACTATGTCATTTGCTTATAAAGGGGGCACTGATTTCTTTGGTACCAGTTCTCAGTGTTCCTTTCATTTAAAGGTTGGAACACGAAACTCTGTTTGGTCGTCTCACTGTCTTTTCTCTAACGTTTGGTATTTTTACTATGCGTGACAGGAAGTGTATCATGAAAAGGAGATCAAGGTGTTTTACGATAAAGCTAAACACGAAATCGGTACTCTGAAAATAGTAGGACCAGAAGAAAAATTAAGCCAAGCAGAAGCCAGGAACATGGGAATGTACGTTTGAGTTCTTACATTTGACAAATTGTTAAATGATTCCTCTAGAAGAAACTTCAAGGGAAAAAAAACAAACCCAAGAAACCCAAATCTTTTTGTCTCCCAAATGAGTATGTTACATTTGAGGGTTGACCATGACTGTAGTGTGTGTGTGTGTGTGTGTGTGTGGCAGATACACAAAAACCAGACGCTACTGGGGGCCCTCTTAATAAGCAGGCAGGGGTGAGGAATTTCTCTTAGAAAGAATGCCATGCAGAGCAGGCTTAGTGTTGGTATTCCAAGTATCCACTGCCATCTCCACAAGTCCCTCAAAACTTGAGTTGTTGGAGACTCAAGTGATTCCATCCCGTGAAACGTGCGTGCATGCAGAATATGTATACTTGTGTAAAATAGTTGAGAAAAGAATGTGTGCGTTGAGATAAGTTACTCTTCACTCTGAAGTGGTTGCACAACGCCAGGCCAGCCAGATGTTTTCATCTCCTAGAATGTGTGTTGTCCATCTGTCTGGGGATGTGTTTGTCGGTACGTTGATCGGTTTGGGATTTGGGACACTTAGGTTGATGGAGAAAGGCATTAGGGAAGTCTTATCCCATGTGCTAAGTCTGATGCCAATACTTGTTCCAAAAGGGGATGTTTGTCTTGTGTACCTCTTCACTTGGTTTTTCTTTCTGTGGCCAGGGATTTCTGTCGCCAGGATGAAAACTGCAATTACTACTTTAGTGTGGATGCTGATGTTGTTCTGACCAACCCGAAGACTTTAAAAATCCTGATCGAGCAGAACAGGTACTGACTGGGACTTGGTAGCAGTTGATTTTATTGAGATACCCACTTCTCACATCTGTGTGGACATATTCTGTCTTAGTGGAATGGAGTTATTTTCTACAGCTTCCATTTCTCATAAATTACTTTTTATTCAACAAATTGCTTCTTATTAACTAAAAATTACCTTTTATTAATAAGCCCTGTGATAGGAATATTTAATAGTCATTGTAGTCGCACGTGTGTCTATTACATTTAACTTCTTTTCTACTTGAAGCCAGATGGGATTTCCATATCTGATACTAGGAAAATGTAAAATGGTTTTGTTCTCAGTTTCACAATGAAAATAGAATTTCCTAACACATGGGACCTAAGAGTTCTCGCAGAGAGAGACGTAGCTTTTCGCATCTGAGAGGAAAACAAGGATTCGTCAGCCACACCATTCCAGGGCTCGAGTGGTCACTTGGTTTCCTCTTGAGCTCGCCCGTCCCCGGTCCGTGTCTGCTTTCACTGCCATGCGTTGGCCTGTGAGGGAAGGGCGCCTGTCTTTCTGCTAATAACGATGTTCCTCTCTGTCTGTCGATCCCACCGCTGCTCCCGACGGCTCACCTTTGTGGAGTGAGTACCATTCCCAGTGCGTTCGCATCCACAGTTCTCTCCAGCAGCAGACAGTGTCCGGGAAAGCACGTAGGCAATCTGTGAGGCCTGTATTCCATCCTGACTATTATATGTCAGTGAGCTCTGCCTGGAGGATTCAGTAATAGTTCCTCACATTTGTTTGTCTTTCACTTTGACGGAGGGGAGGGAGGGAGGGAGGGAGGAGGGAGGGAAAGAAGAAAGCAAAGAAGACTAAACCACTTCCCTTTTATAACAACTGTTGCTTGAGTTAAGGACCTTAATCCGTCCTTTGTTACTGTTGTTTGTTAATTTTTTTTTTTTTTTTGGCCAGTCCTGGGCCTTGGACTCAGGGCCTGAGCACTGTCCCTGGCTTCTTCCCGCTCAAGGCTAGCACTCTGCCACTTGAGCCACAGCGCCACTTCTGGCCGTTTCCTGTATATGTGGTGCTGGGGAATCGAACCTAGGGCCTCGTGTATCCGAGGCAGGCACTCTTGCCACTAGGCTATATCCCCAGCCCTGTTTGTTAATTTTTGTTGTTGTTAGTACTGGACTCCAGGCCTGGGCGTAACTATCCCTGAACTTTTGGGGCTCAAGGTTAGCACTCAACCACTTGACCACAGCTCTACTTCTGATTTTTTTTGGTGGCTAATTGGAGATAGAAATATCATGGACTTTCCTACCCCCTGGAGCTGGCTTTGAACCGTGGTCCTCAGAGCTCAGCCTCCTGAGTAGCTAGGATGACAGGCGTGAGCCGCCCTGCCCACCCCAGCTTGGTTCTTGACGTTGGACCCCTTCTTGCCTCCGCGTATCATCACAGGGGCGGTTACCCTTCAACCTGAGCTTTGCTAGCGTGAGGGCCTCTCAAATCTTTTTTAAAGCAATTGGCTTCTATATTATTTTCTGAAATAGAGGATCCTAGAAGTTCAGTACTGCCGGGACGAATTTACTATAACCACAGTCCATTTTGACAGTCATAAAAAAACAACAAACCCAAGCCAGAACCATACTTTAAAATGCTTTGGGATTGGATCTCAGACCTGTGGCCCGAGTACAGATGTCTCAGCTCATCTCCACCCCTGTTATTCGTCCAGCAGATCTTTATTGGGTACTCTGATTCCCTAAGGGCCCTTGAGCTATTTGCCAGTGACAATGAAAACACTGGATACCACTTAATAGGATTTCCAGACTTCGTAGGTAAAATGTAGATGTAGTAAATAATCGGGTGGCTTTGCCCTCTTGGCTGTCACTAATAAAAGATTGTTGTTTTAAAAAATCAGTTTAATGCTTAGCATTTTCATAGACTTTCCCCTTTGTGTCGGTCAGTTTAGGACTTTCAGAAACGTTTTGTTTTTTTGTTTTTTCGGGTTCCTCACATCTCTGTGACGTGAGCCGTGCCGCGCCCCGTGTCCTTGGGCGCTCAGACCCGTAGCTCCGCGGTGGCTTACGAATCGGTGACACCGTGGGCTTCTCTGTCTCTAGAAAGATCATCGCTCCTCTGGTCACGAGGCATGGGAAGCTGTGGTCCAACTTCTGGGGGGCCCTGAGCCCCGACGGTTACTACGCCCGCTCGGAGGACTATGTGGATATCGTGCAAGGCAAGCGAGTGTGAGTGTCGTGCCCTTCTGTCCTCGGGCCCCTGGGGGTGCAGTCGGCCACTCGTGCGTGCGTGCTCCCGGGCCCGCGTGGTCCCTTAGGTGACACATTATGATCCCTGTGGACCGCGTGAGACCACGGAGTCCTGGGGAAGAACCAGTACACGAGACATACGTGTGTGTATATGTATGTATGTATGTATATATATATATACACGCACTCTATATATTAGATAACAAGTTTGAAATTCTGAATCTTGGGAGGCACGGGCTCAAGGGACGTCGTACGCGAGGAGACGTGACCACGTCACAGACGGGGTCCCTGAGGGCGGGAGGAGGGCGGGGGAGGCACTACGCTTTCTGTGCGACAAGCGTGGCGAGGGCGTTGGGCAGACATGGGCTGCGCCATGATGACGGACGAGCGTCTCCATCCCTTTTGGAACCCACGCGTGAGCAGACCACACAGAACACCAGCGTGTGGACCAGGCGATGGTGCGCACAGCCAAACCCCGGGGCGCGTGTGTGGGTCGCTGTCCTGCCGTGGTCTGTAGAACGTAACTCAACGTGGCGAAGCATTTGTTGTTCTGAATGTGTAAAAAGGTAGAACTTAATTTGGTTCTCTCTCTCTCTCTCTCTCTCTCTCTCTCTGCCTCTGTACCTGCGGTGTTTGGGAATGTCTGTTCTACCTTCAGTGGCGTCTGGAACATCCCATACCTAGCTAACGTGTACTTAATCAAAGGAGAGACGCTGAGGTCAGAGATGAATGAGAGGAACTACTTCGTGCGTGATAAGCTGGACCCGGACATGGCGCTTTGCCGGAATGCTAGAGAAATGGTGAGTGGGGGGAGAAACGCGCCGGGAAGGTGTTTGTGTTATCCCGCCATGGCTGCTCTTTCTTCCGGTTGGCCTGTCGATGTGTTTTGATGCTTTTGTCTCTCTTAACTTCTGAAGTACTAGCCAATTTTTTTGGTCCTGTGATTTCCTGGGAGAATAACGAGAGAAATGTGGGCCAAAAAAAAAAAAAAGAAAAAGATGAGTTGAATGCAAGGCTGGCTGCTCTCGAGCCCATTTGGTTAAGATTCTACTGGTCTATTCAGTACCTACAGTGGAAACTCAAACCTAGTTAAAATGCATTTTGGAGTCTTGGTGAAAGACATCGCCCATCGGACAAGAGCACTGAGCACCCTTTGGTTCTGAGAGCTGGGTCTGTATTTTCCCCGGCTGGGCGTATCTTCTGAGAAATAGTAATATCTCATCCTTCAAAGGCAGGCTCCTTACCCCTGAACCAGAGTAAGACTCAAGTCAGCCGTGGGGTTAATCTAGATGATGAGTTCTTCTGTCCTTATTTATTTAAAAAACTTTTTTTTTCAGAACACATAAATATGTGCACGTAAACCTATTTATGTGACTTCTCTAAACTCACATAGACAGCTTTAGGGGAAAAATATCAGAAAAGTTGGCAAGTATGTGTGTATATATATATTCTTAACAAGGCATGTGTTGTTTTACTGTCTCTGTGTGTGTGTGGTATGTGTTATTCCACAAATATATGCATCGTGTTCCTAATGAGCAGCCGAGACCGCGTCCTGTCTCACCCCTGGCTGACTTCGCGCCACGCATCCTGGAATGGCCGCTCTGACTGCCCCCCCCCCCACCCCCTTGTCTTAATTATTTGTCTAAGGAATGAGCTTGGATAAGTGTTTGATAAAGACAAAACAAATCAGAGGAAAAGAAGAAAGAAAGAAAAAAAAAACCCAGGGAAGGAAAGTCTGGCGGGGCGGGCGGGCGGGGGACGTGCGTTGTGGGCTGAGGGCTGAGGGCTGAGAGCTTGGCTTGTGCATGCGGTCCCTGAGGACCGGGCCCCATGGCAGCTCCCCGCTCAGGCTGCGCCCCGCTGACCAAGCACCCCCCTGCCCCCCAGAACGGTGGACGAGCGGGTCGACTCACCTGATGCTTCTCTTCATTTTAGACCTTACAGAGGGAGAAAGACTCCCCTACTCCGGAGACATTCCAAATGCTCAGCCCCCCAAAGGTGTTATTTTCATTTATTTTTCTTACTCCTTTCTGTGTCTGTGATTAATATGACGCACGATTTCTTCACAGCTGCTCCGTCTTGGGTTTGGTATTGGTTTGTTGTTGGTATTTGTGGGTTCATGATGTGCACGTGTTATGGTTTCATGTGTTTATTTTTATGCGTGTTTATGCGTGTGTGTGATGTATGTGTGTATCTAGATGTGTGTGTCGTGTGATCAGGGAGCTGTGAAAACCACTTCCTGGGGCTTCCAGTTGATTGACATCCCTTTGCCGCTCAAACAGGTGCACACAGACCCAGTCGTGTCTTCCGTGATGATTTGATTTGGGTCAAGGAGAGGAGGCCATATTTTTGCTTATGTGATGAACGTGTTTCGTTTTTGTCTTTTTACTATACTTGATCTTAGCCAAAAGGCCAAGAAGTGGTTTTTGTTTTCTTTTTCTAGTCATGCCTTAGGTGGCATGATTTCATTTCTGTTTCCAGGCTGTGAACAATATAGTAATAAAGAATGCGAAGCCCTGATAAAATAACATGGACATTTTAAAATTCATGTTAAAAAAAGGTGACATTTCCTTTTGAAAGGAGCCAAAGGAAGGTAGAATTCACCTCACGTTGCTGTCTCCAAAGTATTTCTGCATCCACACAGGAATGTCCCTCCCCCGTGTCGACATCTCGCCTCGTGAGAAAGCGGGGAGATGATTGACAGTGCCGTCTGTTGCCTTTCTGTGCTATCTGCATGCGTAACGCACATTTGTTCCTTTGATTTCAAACCGTACACGTGTGGTATGAGAAAAACTCGTGGCCATAAAAAGGAACGCAAAAGTAGAAGCGAAAACATCCCGTTCGTTTTGTTTGCTTGTTTGTTTTGGTCTCTGTGCTTAAGTCTGGTGTATGTGCTTTTTCTTCGGGATTAATACTGTTATTTTTTGACGTATAGGGTGTGTTTATGTACATTTCTAATAGACATGAGTTTGGACGACTGTTGTCGACTGCCAACTACAACACTTCGCACTACAACAACGACCTGTGGCAGATTTTTGAAAACCCCATGGTAGGTCTTTCACAATCTGGGTCCCGCATTGCTGATGTGTATCTTCCTCGCAGTAGATGCAGTTCATTGCATAGCGTGGCAAGGCTTTTAAATGTTTAATATAATCAGTTTCACAATCCATAGCTGTTCTGAAATTGGCGTTGACTGAGAGCTTTTTTTTTAGAAAGATGAGTTAAAGTATTAATTAATTAATTGTTGGGCATGGGGCTTGAATTCCGAGCCTGGGCGCTGTCCCTGAGTTCTTTTGCTCAAGGCTAGCACCACAGAATAAAAAAAGAAAAATTAGGCTGCATATGGAAGAAATCTCGAGAAGTTATCAAACTTTTGTTTCTTTTCTTTATTCTGTAAGAGTCTGCCCACTCCGCACACGAATAAAGTCTTGGATTAAACGGGCCGCTTTGGTGGTGGTGTTGGGCCGTTCACTGGGTTACTGTTAGGCAGGCTTTGTTTTGCAGGGTTATCTCCTTCTTTAAGTGAGGCTGGGATGTTTATTTATCAGAAGGTTGCTCTGTGGAGAAAATCATCTCCACGAACGCCGACAGCAAAGATTTCTCTGCCAATAGAAGGAGTTGTAAATTACAAAGATTCAGTCCACCCTGTCTTTTATTGTCCATGCACAAGAGAGATTCAGAAGTAACAAATGTAATCATCTCCATATACTCTCTTGAATAGAATGGGACTGTCTCCCTGTCCTATTCTTCTTCATATTTTGGCATTTTTAGCAGTACTTCTATCCTATCCATCCTCTCCGCCCCCCCCCCCCCCAGTGTATCTTCATCTTGTTAAAGATTGGAATTAGAAAGAAGTTTTTAGAAAGAAGTTTTTGTTTTTCTGGAGTGGGTGGAATTACATGTGTTACTTTGGCTCTGCATTCCCTGATGTTTCAAGGGATAGAATTACTTGGCTTCTTGGATAATATTAACTTCCTGGTAAAAGATGCTAAATAATATCCTGAGCTGTAGTTGTTTGTGTTAACAATTCACGTCTCAAGAGAGCACTGGATGGGAAAATGCAAGCTGAGCAGAAACTGCTTTCTTCCGGCCTTGTTTGTTCTTCGACAAGCTAGCTGGATTCAGCAGAGGATGGGTGTCTCAGAACAGATAGTCCGGAGAGATTGTCACCGATGAGAACTCCTGAGAAATTATAAAGTCACCATTTGATTGATGACTTTAAAGGTGTTCGTTAATGAAAAATCACTATTACTATCTTAATATGTGGAGTCATCAGGGCTTCTGGAACTTGGACAAGTAAAGACTGATGTGTAGAAACACTACTGTGAGGATTCCAGTTATTTAATTCTGTTTGGCCTCTGTTTTAGAATTGGCAGGCCATTAAATACTCAAGCTAAAAGAAATCAACGCAGAAATGTGATCCTTATGTCTGTCTGTCTGTCCTTCCATCTGTTCTTCCATCCATCATCCATTCACCTGCTCATAATATATATGTCCACTTATTATTGATTTGTCATCTGTTGTCCACCCATCTATCATCTAGCTATCCATCATCTATCTCCCTGGCATTTTTTTAAAAAAGAATTTGAAGCCGATTTCAGTTTTTCCACATCAAAAATAACCCTATGCTGAACTAAGAGTGTGATATGAATTACTGTGATAGAATTATCGGCTCCTCCGAAGTCCAGCCTCAAAGATATATTTTAGAGCACTTTAGAATTTTTTTGGGTATTTTTTTCCCTTCCCAATAAGGTCTTCTTATATTGTCTTTATGTAAAGAAAAAAAATTTAAGTGGTACAATGCGTTTTACAAGTGAGAGACACTTAAATTGCTCCGTATTTTATTATATAGCTTTTTGAGACTGAGTTTTTTTTTTTTTTTTTTTTTTTGCCGGTCCTGGGCCTTGGTCTCAGGGCCTGAGCACTGTCCCTGGCTTCTTCTTGCTCAAGGCTAGCACTCTGCCACTTGAGCCACAGCGCCACTTCTGGCCGTTTTCTGTATATGTGGTGCTGGGGAATCGAACCTAGGGCCTCGTGTATCCGAGGCAGGCACTCTTGCCACTAGGCCATATCCCCAGGCCCCTGAGACTGCGTTTTAAAATACAGCAATTAATCTAGGAAAATGATTACTGAACAAACATTGAAAAAACTGTGTGTGATTTACGTGACAGATTGGTCAGAGAAAAAGATCCAGCAGTAGGCACAGGCAGGTCTTTAAGCCTGAGACTCTAGTCCTTACTGCTGTTAGCTGAGAGAGTGTCCACAGGACAGCTGCACAGGCAATGCGTTTTTGTCACAAAATAGTCAAGGTGAACAAAATTCAGAAAGTGGAAAGTATTAGAGATTACTTTTTACCTAAAAAAAATTCTGGAAGTTCAAGAGAAGGTGGAAATTATACACTTAAAAATACAATTAGGATAGTTCATTATAGAGTAATAATGCGCGCACACACTAACGCGTGGCTTAATTTTTAAATTATTTTTGAAAAGATCCTGTTTCTGGGCTGGCTTTTCCTTCGGTGTTGGGCCTTAAACCCGGGGCCTGAGGGAGGGTTAGCGCGCACCGTGATCCGGAGCCACATCCTCTTATAGGCTGTTTTATGTATTCTTTAACTTACTTTATTGTGAAGGTGACGCACAGAGGGATCACAGTTACGTAAGTAAGACTGTGAGTGCATTTCTCGTTGAACGGTGTTGTTACCCCCTTGTTTTCTCCCACTTTCCCTGCCCCCGGCCCCCCCCCCCCAGGTTGTAAAGTTCATTCCCGGCACAGTGTCTTGTTGCACTGGCCACCCTTGAACCGCACGCAGGGCGCCGCGTCTGTGCGTGCATGCGTCTAGCGTGGGCCGTGGCGTGGGCCGTTGGCTTGTTCAGTCCGTTCCCGGAGGAGTCAGCCTCACAAGGAAAGCCCGGGTTCACCCTGCAGGGGCGCGAGCGGGGCGGAACCCCACAGTGTGAGCGTGGGGGCGGGTTCCTGAGAAGCCCCCCCTCACGTGCCGTGAACGCTTACTGAGGACCGAGCGTCTGGGTAACCGTGACACACGTGTACACACAGCTCCATTTCCCAGCAGAAATGTTGGTGAAAAGTTGGTTGCTTCAATACGGACGGTGTTTCCTTTGGTAGGACTGGAAGGAGAAGTACATCAGCCGGGACTATGCGAAGATCTTCACGGAAAATATCGTTGAGCAGGTGTGTGCGCTCGCCCCCCTCCCCCCGGGCCCCCCCCCCCCCGCCCTCCCCCCCGGCCCCGGGAAGCCTTGTTACCGTGGGGGGCCGTCCCGAAGGAAGCGCCCGGGGAGAGGCCAGCCCAGCAGCACCCCCCGCCGGGCGGAACTCATGGGGAGACGCGGGGTGGGGTGCCTTGGGTGGAGGTGTGTCTTGGGAAGCCCCGGGCCCCCCTTGCCTGCAAGCCCTTTCTCGAGCCGGCCGGCCAGCGCCGCGTCCTCACGGGTGTCGGCGGCCATCGTCGCCTCACTGCCCCCCCCCGCCCCCGGGAGGAAGGAGAGAGACCGGGGTGGGGTGGGGGGGCTCCGTGTTCCCTCGTCAGGAGCCGCGCGGGGAACCCCCCCGCGAGGCGAGCGCCGTGGCCGTCTCTGTCCCGCAGCCCTGCCCCGACGTCTTCTGGTTCCCCATATTCTCTGAGCGAGCCTGCGACGAGCTGGTGGAGGAGATGGAGCACTACGGCCGCTGGTCCGGGGGGAAGCACCACGTGAGTGCCGGCCGGCCTCCGCGGGGGCCCAGTGTGCGCGCGTGTGCGTGCTGACGTGGGCGCGTCCCCCCCCCCCCAGGACAGCCGCATCTCGGGCGGCTACGAGAACGTGCCCACCGACGACATCCACATGAAGCAGGTGGGCCTGGAGGGCGTGTGGCTGCACTTCATCCGCGAGTTCATCGCCCCCGTCACCCTCAAGGTCTTCGCCGGCTACTACACGAAGGTGGGCGCCCCCCCCCCCGTCCCCCAGCCCCCCGCGGGCACGCCGCCCACGCACACCCCGCACGCCACCCCTGCTGGCCGGTGGGCGGGCTCCCTTCTGTCTTTAAGGAGCACTTGTTTACATGTAATTGGTTCTCACCAAGGCGGTGCGGTGTGCGGAGGGAGGGGCTCCAGCCACCCAGGCCGTGAGGACAGCCCCCCCCTGCCTTCCACACGCTCACGTCCCTCCCCCCCCCCACCTTCCACACGCTCACGTCCTCTCCCCCCCCCCACCCCCCCCTCCCCCCGCCTTCCACACGCTCACGTCCCCTCCCCCGCCTTCCACACACTCACGTCCCCTCCCCCCGCCTTCCACACGCTCATGTCGTCGTCCCCCCCCCCCCCCCCGTCGTCCCACGTGGTCTCCCCGCAGGGGTTCGCGCTGCTGAACTTCGTGGTGAAGTACCCCTGAGAGGCAGCGCGCCCTCCGGCCCCACCACGACGCGTCCACCTTCACCATCAACATCGCCCTCAACCACGTGGGGGAGGACTTCCAGGTACCCGCCCGCGCCGGCCTTCGCGTCTGCCCCGGGTCTCCTCGGGGGGCGCGGTTTGGATGTTGCCCGGGGTTTCATTTCCGGAATGTGCGCGGGTGAGGGTGGAAGCGGGTAAACCGAGGCGCCAGGCGGGGCGGGGGGGACGGAGGGCAGGGGGCGCTCCCGCGGCTCCCCGGTCCCCCGGTGGAGGGACGGGAAGCCGAGCCGCGCGTCCGCCTCGCCCCCCAGGGAGGCGGCTGCAAGTTCCTGCGGTACAACTGCTCCATCGAGTCCCCCAGGAAGGCTGGAGCTTCATGCACCCGGGCGCTCACGCACCTGCACGAGGGCTGCCGGTGCGCAGCGGCACCCGCTACATCGCCGTGTCCTTCATCGACCCCTGAGCGGCGACGTCGCGGGGGAGGGAGGGGCACCCCAGGAACGCCCAACAGCCTCACCCGGGCCGCGCATCCGGAACGCACGCGTGTGCGGCGGTATCGGTGTCCCGGGACGGAGGCCCTGCCCGGCGTCGTGCGGAGCCTCACGACACGGGTGAAGAAGGCACGAGTAATTTATTTGCACGCCTCGTCGTGGCTCGCCGGAGCTGTGCGCTGCAGGTGCCAAGAGACCCAGCCTCCCGTGAAGCCCAGTGGTCCTCTATTTAAGAAGCAGCTCGGGAAGAATCTTATTTATAAATATATGGGGGGGGGTGCGCACAAGCAGAGGAGGACAGCAGGGGAGGGGAGGGAAGGGAAGCGTGGAGGCGCGAGGCCCGCCTCTCGCGGGGGGGGGGGGGGGGGGCGGGGGCGGGACGGTGTCACTGGCATGCGCGGCGTGCGTGGCGACCTCAGGCCCTTCCTGCCCCAGCGGCTGGGGAGGACGCGGAGCAAGGCCAAGCCACAGAAAGGACACCGCGTGCGTGTGTGCGTGCGTGCGTGCGTGCATGCACCTCCCGGGACGCTGCTGCGAGCCAGCAGGAAGCCAGGGGTCTGCTTAGAGCGCCAGGGCTCTGCCCCGCAGACACGGAGCCGCGTCTGCCCCCAGCCGCCCCCCGCATCTCACCTCGCGTCACCGCAGGGCTCTCACGGGGTTCATCGCGTCCCTTTTTCTCTCTTCCTAGTTGTAGAGGATAGATAGGAAAGCGCGGGGGAGAGGAGCGGAGCTGCCGAGCTTAGCTGTGCCTTCTGAGACTTTTGGAAACCTCTTGAAGTACTTGAATTTTGTGTCAGGAAAATAAAGTTGTTGAGCCTCGTTTCTCCGTTTTGCCTTTGGCCTCCTGTCCTTATTTTTGGGGGGAGGAGATGGGAAGGAGGGGGGTTGAGACGGAGGGGAGGGTCGGCCGGATTCTTTTGTCTTCCCAGCAGAGTCTGCTTAATTCCCCTGGTCTCCTTAATACACCCCCTCGCCCCCCCAGTTCTATCCCACTTTGGAAACAACACAAAAGCCTGGATTATTGATTGATTCAAATCAAGCAAACTCCCCCTCCTTCCTCCGGCGAGCCATTTTGTCGCTTTCGTTCGGGCATACTTCTCTGAGGGTCAGGTTTCAGTGTCTTTGTCGGGGCTCCTGTCTCTTCTCACTTGAAGGCTACGCTTCAGAAGTTCTCAATGGCGGCACGGAAGCCCGCCTCCACAGCCCGCCCTCCACAGCCCGCCCTCCACAGGCCACGAGGAGAGAGGAAGCCACTGGAGGTGTTTTCTCTGTGGTCGCGGGTATGGAATGGGTTGGGGTCTCGCTACTTTCAGCTTGCTTGGGCGGGTGGGGTTCTAACCTAGAGCCCCTCATCCCGGGTCTGGTGGTTTGAGGGGAGGGGGGCCACGTGAAATCTTCGCCGGGTCGAGGAGGGACAGTGGCTGGCTGAGCACGTGTGCGTGTCTGCCATGAAGTAGCATCCGCCCCGCCTCTAGGAAGCCCCCCACTCAGCGAGGGAGAAGGTGGGGGGGGACGTGATTGACACTTCCATCTCACGCTACGGCGTGGTGGCTCGTGATCTCGTCAACCAAAGTCGCTTTCTGTTTGGCAAAGCCCAGCGGCTTCCTGGGGGTCGGGGGGGGGGAGCTGGAGAGACGGCTGCGCGTCTTCAGAAACCTTGCGGATGGATAAGGTGTGGACGACGGGTGAGCTGGGGCGCACAGGTGAGCCGGGCCGAGCCCCGCCGTGGCTTGCTGGGCGTGCGGCCGCGTGTTGGCGAGGCGGCGGCGCCACCTGGTGGCCACGCGGCTGGGCTCCGTGGAGGCCCGGGGCGGTGACTCGCGGGGCGGTGACGCTCGATCGCGCCGCAGTTCTCTCCTTAGCTTCCTCGGGCCGGAAGGCTCCCAGGACGCCGACGGCGGGTGCTGGCTTCGCGTCCCGGGGCTTCCTTGGTGCAAGCCAGCAAGACAGGATTAGAAGAGATCCTGGAAATCCAGGGGGGGTGGCGTCCAAGCTCTGGGGTACCCGCACCCCAAACGCACCCCACTTCCCGGGTTCCAGATCTCACTCGCACCCCAGGAAACTCGAGGGAGGGAACCGTCACGGTGCCTTGATGGGCCCCGGAATGACGGACACACGGACCGGGCGACGCCTGGACGACGGGCGGCCTCGAGCGGGCGGGCGGGCGCCCGTGCTGAGCCCCCGCCCCACCCTGGAGAGGAGAAGGGGCGCGGCCGCCACCGGGCGTACCCCACGACCCGCGCCGGCATCCCCGCCTTGCAGGTCGCTCTTGGCGAGGGGCCGGGCCGGCCCTTCCCAGCCGGTGGCTCTTCACTTGGTAAGTGCTGGGGCCCGATGGGTACCCCGCTGGCGTGCGTGCTGGGGCCTGACCCGGGTACCCCGCTGGCGTGCGTGCTGGGGCCCGATGGGTACCCCGCTGGCGTGCGTGCTGGGGCCTGACCCGGGTACCCCGCTGGCGTGCGTGCTGGGGCCTGACCCGGGTACCCCGCTGGCGTGTGTGCTGGGGCCTGACCCGGGTACCCCGCTTCCGTGTGTGCTGGGGCCTGACCCGGGTACCCCGCTGGCGTGCGTGCTGGGGCCCGACGGGTACCCCGCTTCCGTGCGTGCTGGGGGCCTGACTCGGGTACCCCGCTGGCGTGCGTGCGCGGGCCAGGGCTGGAGGGAGAGGCCGCGTTCTCCTTCCTGGCGGTCAGCGACAGCTCTGCCGTGGGGCGCCGTCTGTGGGAGCCCGTGCTTCCTCCCCGCCTGTCTCCTCTGGCTTGTCTCCCCCCCCCCCCCCCCCCCGGGCCTGGTGAACGAGGCCGTGGACTCACCGGCCCGTCTGTAATTACAGAGCTGCTCAGAGCCGCCCCGCCCGGGGCAGAAGGGGCTCAGCCTTTAATCAGCGCCGGTTTACGACCCTGGGCGCTAAGAACGGGCTCGGGACGCGCACGACTCGTTCAGACGCAGAACCCCCAGGCTTTCAGGGAGTAGGGGTTCGGGGCTCGCTTTGCTGCGATGATTACAGGCCGGGGTTCTTTGAAGCCCCCGCCCCATGAGCTCGGCACGAGGGGAGCGGCCGGGCCCACGGCGCCCGCGTGTCCCCAGGTCCCCCCCACGGGCCGCCTCCCGCGTCGTCCTCCCCCGCCCTTCGCCTCCATCGGTGGCTTTCCTCCCGAAACCAACGGCACATTCTGGAAGATTCCGGGTAGCCTGACCCAGTGTTCCGCGTGCCGTGCGGCCCCACCTGCCCCCTCCATCCCCCCCATCCCCACCGGGACCCCCAAAGGTGAACTGGCTGTTCCTCACATCACCAGGCCGACTCTGATATCACACGGGGTCAGCCACACAGTGGGAGGGCATCGCTCCAGCCATCACCATTATTATTATCATTATTAATTTCCTTTTGGAGCTAAGCGCTTGTGCTAGCGGCGTGTTGGGGGGGTGGTGGGGGTGGGGTGGGGGTGGGGTGGCTGCGCTGTTCGAGTTCGAGGCGGCTGCTTCAGAGGATTTCCCACAGCAGTTGGGGGGCTTCCCCGCGCTCCCCTCCCCGCCCTCGGGTCTCCCGGGGCTCTGGCTTCTCCCTTGCCGGGAGGGGTGCTCCTCTCGCGGCAGCGCCCCCGGATGTGAGCGGGCCGCGGGGCTGTCCTCTCCGCGTCCCTCCTCTCCTGCTTCCCGGGGGGTGGGGGCAGGTGGAGCGCCCTCATTTCCAGGCCCCGGGCAGCGGGCCTGGCCGGAAGGGCACTGCCGTCTCCACGCCCTGGGCCCGGGCCCGGGGTCCTTCTGGAAACAGGCCAGCAGGTGTCAGCTCCAGAGACACCACACTCAGTGAGCTGCCTCCCAGAAAGCCCCTGTTCATCCACAGCCCTTGCCTGCCTGCCTGCTTCCCCCCCCCTCCCTCCCCTCCCTCCTCCCTCCCTCCCTCCCTCCCTCCCTCCCTCCCTCCCTCCCTCCCTCCCTCCCTTCCATAATTCCTTCTTGCCAGTAACCGCAAGTACTTGAACTCCGGGTAGCTCTGCAGACCAGGCGTGCGTGGGGGGTGGCGGGCGGCGTGGGGGCCCCCAGGCGGGCCTGGTGGTGGGTGGCTCCCTCCTCCCCCTCCCCCTCCCCCCAGCACTTGAGTGCGGAACCCCAGGGATCTGGGGCGGGCGAGCCCTCCCGTCCTTCCTCTGCTCTGGGTCTCTACAGGTCTGTAATTCTCCGCGGCAAACCGGTCATTACCCCTACTTACCCTGCCGCCCCAGAAGCCTGGCAGCCACGCTGGAAAACCCGAGTCCACGGCCCAGCCATGAGTGGAACCAGACGTGTGGGCATGTGTGTGTGCGTGCCTGTGTGTGTGCGCGTGTGCGTGTGTATGTGTGTGCGCGTGCGTGTGTGTGCGTGTGTCTGCATGCGTGTGCGTGCGTGTGCTTTGCGCTCGTGCAGCTTTCCCCCCGTGGGTGGCGGCCTTCCCAGCCCCGCGTCGTACAGGGGGACGGGAAGCGTTGCTTGGCGCCCCTCCTGACTCTGTTTCCCCTCTCGGTCCAGCTGGCTCCTCCCCAGCCCCGCCTCCTCGCCCCCTCCCCCCCTCCCTCTCCCCTCGTGTTTCCCGCTCCGATCGGCGTGTGGTCCAGACGTCCAGCCTCGCGGCACAGGGACAGCGCGGGCCCGGGTCAGTGCTAAGCACCGAAGGACGGCCGATCCACGGGCGCTCCCAGCCGGCCTCCTCGGAAGGGATCGAGCGGGTCCCGGTTCCGCTCATCTCATTCTGGCTCGGCGGCGGGGTTGATCAGGTCTTTCCCAAGATTCATGGTCATTGGCCTTTCTTTTTAGGGGTGTCTGTCCTGGGACTTGAACTCAGGACTCTCGCGCTGTCCTTGAGCTTTTTCCTTTTCTTTGCTCAAGGCAGGTAAGTGCTCTACCACTTGAGCCACAGCCGCACTTCCCGCTTTTGGTTGTGATTTTGGAGAGACGCGTCTCGCGGGCTTGCCCTACCCAGGCTGGCTTTGAACTGCTGTCTTCACCTGTCAGCCTCCCACGTAGCCAGGATCCCTGGCGTGAGCCACCGGCGCCCGGCAGTCGTTGGTGATTTCTGATCTGCACGGCTTCTTAAGCTTTCACTTAGGCAAATCGGTTCAGAGGTCCCATGGAGCCCCAGAGAATGTTCTTTACTTATTCATTTTTCTGGCATTTTGAGTTATAATCCCTCCTCCTCTCTCCCTCCCTCCCCCTCCTCCTCCTCTGCTGGGAAAGGAAAATAGTGCCACGAGGCCATATGGAATAAGGCCTAGTGTAGAGTGCTTGCCTCCTATACATGAAGCCCTGGGTTCGATTCCCCAGCACCACATATACAGAAAACGGCCAGAGGTGGCGCTGTGGCTCAGGTGGCAGAGTGCTAGCCTTGAGCAAACAGAAGCCTGGGACAGTGCTCAGGCCCTGAGTCCAAGGCCCAGGACTGGCCAAAAAAAAAAAAATATCTCAATACACCATTAGAAAGAATGCTATTTGGAAAATAAATAGAGAAATAAATAAAACAAAGAAAATGGTGCAATGGAGCTTTTCGTCCACCAGAGGGCAGTGTTGAGCCGCAGGAAAATCCTTCCAGAACGTATAGAATCCGTTAATTAAAAACAAATGAACGAATAGAAGCCCGCAAGCTGATTTAAGCACAGTGCAAGACGTTCCTTTAATCACAGGCCACGCTGGGTACCGACCGGCTCTGCGTCTCCATCTTAGCGGGAGTTCATCTGCAGACTGCTGTAAACTGAGCCCCTCGTTCAGAGCCCTAGGAAGGAGACTTCCCCCTTTCGCTGCGGATTCCCTACCAGCCCCTGCTCTTGTATGTAGTAGTCTGTTTTCTTTCTGTCCGTCATGGGGCTTGAACTCAGAACCTGGGTGCTGACCCTGAGCTCTTTCGCCAGGCTTCTGGTTTGATTTTGTTTTTAATGATCCTCACCTACAGATACTCCTTTGTTTTTTAAATTTATTTATTTTGCCAGTCCTGGGCTTGAACTCAGGGCCTGAGCACTGTCCTTGGCTTCTTTTTGCTCAAGGCTAGCACTCTGCCACTTGAGCCACAGCACTACTTCTGGCCTTTTCTATATGTGTGGTGCTGGGGAATCGAACCCAGGGCTTCATGTGTATGAGTCAAGCACTCTTGCCACTAGGCCATATTCCCAGCCCTTCTTCCTAACTCTTAAAATGGAAAACTACTTTGGGGACTAAAGTGTATTTGGTATTTGCTCTGTCTGAACACATATTCAATGATTCCATTCATGTGGAGTGGATTTTTTTTTTCTTGACCTCAGAATATCTAGAACATTCATGCGATGGAAATCTCTACTGCCTGACATCATACACACATAGATAATGTCGTGTGAAAAGTGATGGAAGTCTAGACTAGGAAGGAATATATATGATTGTGTTCATGTAAAACTAGAACCACAGACAGACTTAATGCGATAGCCAGAGGCAGATTGACGAGCCCTTGGCTCACAGGCAGTTGTGGGGCCTCCGTGTCCCGTCATTTTGTGCACAGTCATTTGCCTCTGGTACTGGGAATTTGCCTTAGTAAAGGACGCACAGCGTGTTCTAGAGTCAATGTCGGATGGCTTCGTTTCCCCAGAGAGCTGCGCGTCGAATACCGCAAATCCACGAGGCTACAGAACGTTGTCGCTCTCGTCCCTAATGGCTCCTTGCAGGAACCACGCGGGGTGGAAAGAGCGGGACCTGCAGTTTGTGAAGGTCCTGATTGACGCGGCGAGCGACAGGCTTTGAGTCGGGTGTCTGGTTCTGAGGCACCCGAGAGCCGCTGGCCGGCTCTGCGCCTGCGTCGCACTGTACTTGAGTGTCACACTCAAAGATCGAGCTTCCATGTTGTTTAATGTTCATATGCTCTTGCCTCGTCATTAGAGCTGGGAATACAGGTGTCAGCCACCATAGTCCATCGTGACTGCCGTGGGAGGATTCCTGGAGACCGTTGCTTCCTTCCGGGTGGTGCTCGGTGCTCGGTGCTGTCGCTGAGAGCCAATGGCGCGTCGCGTCCCTGTCAATCACAGAGTCTCGCGGGCCCTTTGTGTGTAAGAAGTCCACGGCGCTGAATAGTCCAGGGGCCAGAGGGCAAATTGAAATACCCCAAGGCTTGCTATTCCTCCTGCGATCCGGCCATAGTTTTTGGAAAAAAATTATATATATATTATATTGTTATAATATGTTTATTATATAATATACAATATCTTATTTATTACATATTCGTTATATAATGTATATCACATTCATTATATGTTATATATCATAATGACCATGATAGATCCCTAAAGTCAACGAGTTACTTCATTTCCGGTATTTTATCCCAGATATCTATTTATTTTTCACTGTGAGCGCCAATAATGGAGTTTATCACTTTATGATTGCGCTAATCCTGCTGTCTATCTGGTACGCAAAAATATATCAGGAGACTGTGTTGTTTTCGTGCAGTGACGTCAGATCTTGGTACGCAGTTCTAATATGTAAGTTAGTACTCCAAATGGCTTTGGCTTAGATGGGTGTGTCAAATGATTTAATAGCTATCATCGCTGGCTGTATTTTAAGGACAAGATGGGAAGTTCTGAAAGCGTTCCAGGCATTTCTTTCGCCATCGTTTTGGTTTGTTTATACAGCTTTAGTGACCTGAAATCGTCCATTTAATCCATGATCATTTCCTGGCATTTCAAAGATTGAAGATTTGGAAGGTATTCCAGAGTCCTTGAAAGGAAAACTCCGGAACTTCTCGTTTCCAGGGCATTGTAACTGCAGCTCCTCTGATAGACTAAACGCGTGAATTCATCGAACTGTAAGGTTGGTTTTGATCTTTTTTTCCCCCCCCCCGGTTGTTTTGCTGGAGCGATTACACAGACGACTCTGTCTTTCTCCAATCAAATCATCTCATCGTAAAGCTTGAACAAAGGGTGGTTTGTTGTTGTTGTTGTTTGGTAGACGTGGCAGAGTCTTTCCCAGCTCTGCACATTATATTTAATTTCTGCCATCCTGGATTTGTGAGCTTTGTGTTCATCCCTCCGAGGTCAACTCAGGACAGGAACCCAGAGAAAACAAGAGGTTGAATGACTCCGCTGGCCCGGGACTTGAGGATAAACATAAGTTCCTGTCATCGCAAGGCAACGAAAATACACAGTGTTCGCGCTGGCTGCCTCTCCAAACTTTCTCATTGGAACCACGAGTGTGTCTGGCCTTCGGGTTTATAGCTGGGCTTCCAGTCAAAGAGCAGCGGGTTTATTTTGAACGGAGAAAGTGCATTTCCAGTCGTAGGAAAAAGAGAGTCGTTGGGATGGCCGGAGTTCCACCATCGGTGTGCTTTTCCCATTGCTCTCGCCCAATC
Source organism: Perognathus longimembris pacificus (assembly GCF_023159225.1). Taxonomy (NCBI): domain Eukaryota; kingdom Metazoa; phylum Chordata; class Mammalia; order Rodentia; family Heteromyidae; genus Perognathus; species Perognathus longimembris. The sequence continues at coordinate 1,714,613 of NC_063186.1, forward strand.
CCTCCCACCCGGCTGACCAGTAAATCCCACTCCGAGGACAGCCATGGAACTGGGCTGCTCCAGACAAAGGAGAAGCTCTTCTTCCACAGACTTCCTAGGAGGGACCCGGCCTAAGAAACGCGATCAGACCTTCCCTTGCATACACTTTCCCACAAACCAAACTTGCCTGCAGAGCACCAAGAGATAAGACGTGTCCCTCTTCACCTGGAGGCTCGGCCTCTGGCCAGCAGACGGCCCAGCGCAGTGAGCATCCCAAAGAGAGCTGTTCTCAGCGGTTCCCTGAGATGCGTTTAATGTTCCCAACTGCCTTTGGAAACCAGCTTCTGAACTGCTCACAGATTGCACGAGCACTAATTGGGAATGCTCCTTTTATTTGCGGTTCACCGACTCTCAATTCTCTGGAAGTTGTCACTATCGGTTAAAACATGAACCTCTTAAAGGTGTTGTTTGCAGTGAAGGTAATTTAAGTAGTGTTTCTGTTAATTTGAGAGGCGCGCTTTTATGTCTACAGTAGCAGGGTCTCTTGACATCCCCTCCACCTGCCTCGATTACATTTTACAGCAAGTCGCAGAATTTAAATTTTGGAGCAGCAAGCATGGGACTTAATGCCCATCCAGCTCCTCGTGCAGGAAATGGGAGTTTGTTATAAATATACTCCCATATACATATATATATATATATTCCCATACATATATATATATATTCCCTGAAGTGTGAAATATAGTAATATCTGAGAATCAGCAGATGCAGTGGTGAGTTTTCAGTTTTAATCCATGAAGAGCTCTTCATCTTCCAGGGAACCAGGAACTCTGGTGTTAAGAATCCCCCGTGGCTTAGGAGCACAGTGCGTCGAGGAATATTTTCAGTGTTTGGTGTTTTGAGGCTCTGTGTTCCTCTTACAGTGCAGTTATGATTTGAGTAGCTTTTAACTAATTTGCTCTGCTAGCAGAAACATGTATAACCTGTTATACAGGACCATTTATTATTTTCCCTCCCGATTATTTCTACTTGCAAAAGCCATCTGCACTTTGAAAGCCCTTCCTGAGTTGCAGGTAGTGAATTATTCACCACCAGAAAGAAGGTGAGGTGGCGTTTCTATGGAGCAGGAAGGCCATCAAAAATACCTTTTTTATATTAAAAAAAAAAACCCAAAAACCAACAAACCCAGTGAGAATAAATATCAAGTAGTTTGCGATCGAGTCTGTCTTCGAACAGACCGAAGCCCCAAGTACGGGAGCGTGTTTACTCTTCACATTTAAAAGATTAATTTTTAACTCAGGATGACATAGGCACAGGGAAGAGAAACGATCTGCAAATCTCCCTATGTTTGAAGATTCCCCCAGACGTCTTTGAAAGAGAGCGAGGCTCGGGAGAGAAACCGCCGCTCTTGGGCCAGCTCAGAACTTCCACCAACTGGCCCGCTAGGGGCACGCAGCCTTTCCCTTTCTGTTCCTTTGATGGGCGCTTGGCGTCTATTTTGTTTGTTTGTTTAATGTGTGGGGTATGTAATGACATAATTAATGTCTGTCCCACAGTGCCAGATTTTTTTTTTTCCCAGAACAATTTGCAGAACTCTGTGAAGGGCTCCTAGCAAAGGGAGGGGTCTGAGGTATGTCTTGAGTTGCCATTGCACAATACCCAAGGTGAGGGGATGTACCCACGAGGAGACGTTGATTTCCCCCAGGCCTGGAGACGGGCGGTGTGAGATCGTCCGACGTGTGCTGTGAATGAGCTCTCTTCCTGAGCGTGCGCTGGGCTTGTGACCCGGGGAGGAGAGCCCGTCTCAAGAAACCACCTTCAAGGCTTATCCACATGAGGAACTGGCTTGAACAAGATGGGGCCCCGATGGCCTGCGTCTTCAGAACCCCCTCTTCACCCCATTGCTCTGACGAGCTACGACAGCTCTGCGGCCAGCTCCTCCACGCACGGAACGAACCCCAAAGGTGCCAGCGAGAGCGACTGGCAGCCTCGTGCCCAGGAGGGCACCCCCTCCTGGGCTCCCCCTTTGGGAAAAGCTTTCATGTTGTCCCGGACCCGTCCTGGAGCAATGCGGTGCTCAGCTGCCCGCACTGGTGACACGGCCGGGTGGGTGGACACGGGAGCAACCTGAGCCCGGCCCCTCTTCCTGGCCGTGACCCGGCTCACAGGGAGGGCGGAGAAACGCAAAGAAATGTCATTATTTTACCCGTCATCCCCGTTCCCGAGAACTCAAGGTGAAAAAGAAGAAAACTAATTTGAGAGAGAGAGAGAAAAAAAATAATAGCAGCAACTGTACTCGAATGCTAATTGTTCTTCACGCTGAAATCAAATTGCCCCCTGGTGAGTCTTAAGAAGAAACGAAAGATTCCAACTGGGTTGTTTTTAATCACCTGTTACGGTACGATTATCTTGTGCGGATAGAGATATATTTAATAGAGGAAAAATGTCAGCTCCCTTTCAGTTCAGGGTTGAGTCCCATTTTACAGGGGAGGTGGCCACCTCCTCCTCCCTGCTGCTGCTGTGGGGGGTGGGTCAGGAATGGGCGGGGCGTTCCTGCTCAGCACACGCTAGGAAATATTCTTTTTTTTTTGCCAGTCCTGGGCCTTGAACTCAGGGCCTGAGCACTGTCCCTGGCTTCTTCCCGCTCAAGGCTAGCACTCTGCCACTTGAGTCACAGCGCCACCTCTGGCCGTTTTCTATATATGTGGTGCTGGGGAATCGAACCCAGTGCTTCATGCATTCAAGGCAAGCGCTCTACCGCTGAGCCACCTTCCCAGCCTAGGAGATATTCTTATGTAGATAATTTATCCCTCTACCGGCTTCCGAGTTGTTTCTTTCAGAGTCAGCAAGCTCTAACCGCAAGAATCCCGCCGTCAATCTAGAACGGGCGCTACGTCGCGCGCCCAGCTCTGTCTTCGCAGGTGGAGGAGTAGCAGCGTAGGCAGATGGGGCCCCTTCCCGCCAACGTTCTCCCCATTGCCGTAGGGCTGAGCTGCTCCCTTCCCCACGGTGTGGCTTTCTCTCCCTTTTTCTTGTGCTAGTCCTGGGGCTGGAACTCAGGGCCTGGCCGTTGTCCCTGACCTTTTTCACTTGAGGCTACTTCTCGACTGCTTAAGCCATTAGCTTTCCTTTCGGCTCTTGTTGGTGGTTAATTGGAGAGAAGGGTCTTGTAGACTTTCCTGCTTGGGCTGGTTTTGAACCTCGATCCTCAGATCTCAGCCCCCTCAGTGCATATAGATAGATAGATGTATATCTATATGTATATATGAATGGATGAGAGAGTCTTTTTAACCCCATAGGAACTGTGGCTTTAGGGGGTCTGGCGCTCGTGATTCGTGGCACTTGGGACCGCGTCTTTTGGTGTGATGACCAGCAACCATCTAAATGACTGGCGACATTACCACGTCATAGGACAACTCCATTGCACATTAACCCGCAGGTGCCCACGGCCTGGGCAACTTCATGTTTTGTGACTGACAGGTGGCAGTCGTCAAAAATGACCTCTTCGGCAAGGGCAGCTAAACAATCACTTGGCTTTAATACTTAAGGTCTCCCTCGAGCCTACCGGGTTTCAGTCAATCCACTTGTAGGCACTTGCTTACCACCCAGGCTGGCTTCGAACCTCGATCCTCAGATCTCAGCCTCCTTGGGTGTTTAGGAGTGCGGGCGTCAGCCGTCGCTGTGTGGCTGGACCTGGTTGTTGTTTTTTCTTTTTTCGCAGCAGATTCCTTAGAGTTTGAGATGCCATGTCTTTCAAGATTACCCAACTGCCTGTGCTTCTGGCTGAACGGGGCACTAGAATATTCTTGGAGTTACTAGAGGGGATTCGACGTTGGGCTTTGGTTTCCGTTTGAATCCTGGGATTTTATTATCTGTGTAACTCAGAATCCTCGAGAAGCGACTCACCCATTCAGGAGTTGGACAAGCCCAGTAATTTTTATTTTATTGTTTTTTGGGACTCGACTTTAACTGTGAAGGTTAAACTATGGGAGAGAGATTGGTTCTGGAGATGAATACGTCGGAATGACGCCGGAAAGGTACTAAAAGAAAAAGAAAAAAACGCGTGGCAAGTCTGAGTTGGCGTTTTCTTTTCACCCACATTTACATTTATGTCTGTTCTAGGAGTATCTATGGAAGATATACGTTTGAGAGACTGTCAGCAGTTTCGGATCACGCCCGAAATCTTCCTAAATGCCACGTCGTCAGGAAAGTAAACTTTTTCTCTTATCACAGAGGAAATTTCAGCAAGCACGGATTTATACATCCTAAGTTGCTGACGACAGGGGAAAAAACACAATCATTTTCATGTATCTTAATGTTCATCTCATTACCAGCTGGGGCTTCTTTTTTTTCCCCCTCAGTGTATTTTCTCTCAGTCAGTCGTGGGGCTTGAACTCGGGGTCTGGGCGCTGTCTCTGAGCTCTCCTTCTCAAGGCTGGCGCTCTACCACTTGAGCCACAGCGCCACTTCGGGTTTTCTGATGGTTCATTGGAGATGAGAGTCTCACAGACTTTCCTGCCCGGGCTGGCTTGGAACCGCCATCCTCAGGTCTCAGCCTCCTGCGTAGCTAGGATGACGGGCAGGAGCCGCCGGCGCCCGGCCTCCTCGTGTACTCAGATTTGGTCGTCGCCAAGACCTTCCTGAGCCGCTGGACTCCATCAGTCCCGCGCAATCCACTGATTGCAAAAGCCCGGAAGAGCGTCGCTGCCGTCGCCCGCTTCGTCCCGGCTCACGAAGCCGCTCGCTGCTCCCGTGAGGAGCGTACCGGGCCCTCGCACGCGCGTGTGTGTTTGTAGACACACGTGGGTGTGTACGCGCACAGATGCGCCTGTTTATAGATCTCCCTGTGCCGAAGAAATAGCATACCACGGTGGTTTGTACAGAAGGAAATGGGGGAATCAAAGTGGAAACGTCCACCGAAGGAGGCCGAGGGAGCCCATGTCCACGGGCGGGCGTGGGGGGAGCTGACCGCTCTGCTCTGCACACCACCGAAGCGCCCCCCTCCCCCCTACCCCCCCCCCCACACACAGACCAAAGCTGTAGCTGTCAGACAACCATGGCACCTGTCTAGGGATGGAGTCGAAGCTCAGGGCTCTCCAGTGGGCTTCTTTGTTTTTCTCTCGTCGGTTGTGGGGCTTGAACTCGGGGCCTTGGCACCGTCCCTGAGCTCTTTTCCGCTCAAGGCTAGCGCTCTACCTCTTTGAGGTATAGCAACACTTCCATTTTTCTGGTGATTCCTTGGAGAGAAGAGTCGCATGGACTTTCCTGCCTGGGCTGGCTTTGAACCGTGGTCCTCAGATCTCAGCCTCCCAAGGCTCCTGGCTTCTAGTGGTTTTCCTATATACTGAAATCCCCCCGGAACTCAGTTATCTGACAGATATCGCTATGCATTCAGTCCCACTGCAAGTCATACCTGAATCTTCCAGAGAGAGTGAGAGAGAGCGAGAGAGAGCAAGAGAGAGAGCAAGAGAGCAAGAGAGAGAGAGGGGAAGGGAGGGAGGGAGGCCACAGGCAGAACGCCCATGAACACATCGGTACTCGTATTCTGTGCTCACTCTGTGAAATTAACCAATATCCAATTTTCCAGCAGCTGCAGTCGGATAACATATTCTCTGAGGCACGTTAATTTTTATATTTTAATTATTTCCAGTTCTGCTATGGCAATCACCACCGAGCACATTTTAAAGCAGCTCCGTGTGAGACTCCTATTGGCAGTTGCTACACAGCCCTCTCACAATAAAAATAAAAACCTCCCCCTTTCCGTTTACAAAGGCACGATGGGTTTAATGACGTATCGAGGGGAGGGAGCAGCACAAGGCGTTGGTGGGGCTGGGTGTCTCCTGGAGAATCCCCCTGCCCTATCTCCGAGCACGTGGGGCAGGCGTGGGGGCTGTCGGAGTTTAATTTCGGCCGGTGATATCGGGGATATTACGGTGGGATAGAATACACGCTCTGACCGGAGCCATACCGCAATCCACGCCAGCCCACGGGAAGCCCCACTGCAGCGCGGGGGGAATGAGGGAGGATTCAGACAGAGGTGCAGCATAGTACATCCACATATATATATATATAATGTGTATGCACATATATATGTGTATATATTTGCCAGTGTTTCAAATAACGCCTGACTTGTTATTGGATGGCGGGTTGCGTAGAGCAGGGAGTGTCTGTGGCCTAGAACATTCCGGAAGGAGTGTTTTCCGGAGCGGTGTCTTGTGCGCTGAGTGGCGTCTACGCGGTGACGCAGCTGGCGAAGCAGGTGACGAGGTGTCCCACGGCGCCGTGGACACACGCGGTGACTCGACCTCGGTTATCTGGGTTTTCAGAGGCCGCAGGTTCCGGGGGGGGGGGGGGCGGGGCGCGGGGTGACAGGCGTGAGCCCCGGCGCTTTCGTTACCGGCAAGCGTCGATCCCGCCTGGCGGTCGCGGTGGTGACACGGCCCCGCGCGGTCGTCTTCCTCGCGCTCTGCGGGCTGCCCGCTTGTTCTTTCCACTCCCCGTCGCGTTCTCCGTTCTGCAGCAGGAACCGCGCAGACGCGAGCAGAGCCGCGTTGCGGCCTAGGACAGCCAAGGCGGCTGACTTGTAATTAAAAATATTAACTACTGGGCTGGGGATATGGCCTAGTGGCCTGAGTGCTCGCCTCGTATACATGAGGCCCTGGGTTCGATTCCCCAGCACCACATATACAGGAAATGGCCAGAAGTGGCGCTGCGGCTCAAGTGGCAGAGTGCTAGCCTTGAGCAAAAAGAAGCCAGGGACAGTGCTCAGGCCCTGAGTTCAAGGCCCAGGACTGGCAAAACAAAACAAAACAACAAAAAATATTAACTATATGATGGGCGCCTCCAAGTGGATAGGAAATTGTTATTATTTTTTAACTGGGGTGCAACTTGAGTGTTCCTTCCTGTCTACAAATGCTTAAAATAAGGTGATATTTTAGGCTCAATCATTTTCTTAGAAGTCCTCTAAAGAAACGCCCACACACCTGCAAGGGAAGTCGATCTGTGAGACGGAACATTTGCTTCCTACACCAGCCCACCTCCTCCTCAACGCGAGGTAAGGGGAGCACACACTGAAACGGGGTTGCTGACAAATACCGAAAGGCACAGTAGCTAATTTCTAATATGTTGAGGCGAAAACGGGCTTACCACTCATTGCATTTCATTTTTCATAAATGAATGCCTGGCTAGGAAGATGCACTATCATTTTTACGTTCCCTCTTTGGCCTTGCTCCATTTCAGATTTTCTGAACATCATCAACACGCGGCATGGTGAAAAATTAATGTTCCCTCCCACCCCACCGAAATTACAAGTCCTATTTAATAATGTATGCCCGTGATGCATAATAATGGCATAGTAACGGATATCACCCAGTTCCACAACCACCAGACTGTACTCATCAACCATTTGTGAAAATAGCAATATCCTTAGTATTCCTTTTTTATACTTGAAAGGTTTAATCTCTAGAACACAGATTACAACTGGAGAAGGATCAAGGCATCGTTTGGGGGAGAGATTTACCCTCCTGGGCGAGATGATTATACCCTTTGATTCTGGAGTGGCCCACAAATGCCAGGCAAATACGCAAAGCGCCGTCTTGGTCTTGGGTATTGTCACGGACTCGACGAGATGGCGTTTACCACGCTTCCACGTGTCGTGGTCGAACGCTAGCCTCGTGCGTCGCGATGGAGTCTTGCGGATAATCAGCCATGTCCAGCCTGTGTCGTTTCTGTCTTTCACCCAGAGGCCTGGGCTGCTAAGGGAACAGCTATTTTCCTAATGCCCACAGAAAGCCCAGGACGCTTTGGGGGGACTCCCCCCCCCCCCCCATGAAAGTATCCCTCACGTCCTCGAGTGGAAAACAAGCAGGCTTTGACGGGCCAGCCTTGCCCAGCTCTGAAGTGAGGTTTGGGAAACGCGTTGGGCATCCAGCCACGGACGTCGGGCCCGGTCTTGCCAGCCCGCACGGATGGACAGACGGCAGGAACCTTTCCCGATGGGCAGACGACCCCGGGCCGAGAGCCGGCCCCCCGTGGGCACCTTCCCGAGACAAGGCGCCTCTCCCGCCAGCCGCTGGAGAGCGATGGACAGGACTAGGCTTTAATCCACCCACCACCGTCATTTTATAACTTCAGTTTAATTTTACACATTGGTTTTAATTGCCATTTTTCCGTGACTACCGGGCGGCGCGGTTTCCAGGCTTTATTGTGATGCTGCTTACTTATAATGCTGAAGAAACTGCTGACACATCCATTTTAGCCAAGGGACCGGAGGCTGGAAAAGAATATTACTTGTGAAGATAGCAGTAGAGGAAGGAGGAAAAAACAAAACAGGGCAGAAATAAACACATGGAATTAGAAGGTGCCTGGCCGTGTTGGAATACACCTGCCATCCAAGCGCTCGGGAGAAGGGAGGGCGGTTCAAGGGCGGACACTGTCTCAAAAGAAATCACGTGGGCCGGGGAAGAGAATTCGTATTTGCGGTGTAGGGAGCCAGCATTGCGGGAGACTTGTCTAATCGCCAATTTAAGAAGAAAATCCACGTAACTTGATTGCTGTTGTCTAAGAGAATGAGAAACACTAGATCCTGCAGCAGATAAATTCAGAAATAGAAACTCGTGGCAGAGGCACAATTTCGCATCTCCTGTTCTGAGGTTATCTATCACACGATGAGATTCCCCAGTACAAATCCACGCCGTTCTGACATACAATAGAACCCCTAAAATAATGCCATGCGAAAGACCAAGACAAACACACTCGGCATTGTGCAAGAAAAGAGAATTAGCCCTGAGTGTTCTGGCCACAGACATCATTCCCCCCCCCCCCCCGGAGACAGTCCAAAATAAGCCAAATATTTCCAGATCCCCAGCTCATGAGGTTTTTCCAATGCTGTAAATTCACCTTTGATTTCATCGGAAGGCGATGAATCACAGTCGAAGCACTCTGCGTTTTCTGAAGTCCTTTCCAACAGCTGGCGAGTGTGGGGCACAGAACCTGTGAGCGAGGGAGAAAAGTCACTATTATTCCTGCATTGCAGGGAACGCGCGTGTCCCTGTGGAAGATGGCGCACCGCGGGGCTGGGGTAGAAGAGACGCACACGGGCCTGGCTCTCTTTGGTGCGCCACCTTTGAACCACAAAAGGCACGGGGTGGGGGACCATCAGGCCTTGCGAGAAAGACCCCCCCTCCCCACCACACAGCATTTGAGAGAGGGACTGAAGTTAAAGGGGGGGGATGTCCCCCTAGACTTTGGCTGCAGAGGAGGCTTCCCGTTGAGACGCGAGCCCCTTGCAAAGGGTTCTTCCACCCGAGCGATTCAGCAGGACCGGCTTCCACGGGGGACCCCACAGCTTGCTTGTTTGTTTGTTTGTTTTTGCATGCATTATTAAGTCTCTCCCATGTTTACAGCCCAGGGCATTGGATAATAACGGGAAACCATTGTGTCCACTAAAAGAACACAAGGGGGCTAAGGGATCAAGGCCGACCCCCCCCCCCCCACGGGCCCGGCCCTGCAGAGGGCAGGGTGAGACCCCGCAAAGCTGACGTCCCCCCAAATGAGATCGTAATGACAGACGGGTGGCCGGGAGGTGGGCGAGGTGAGTCGGAACGGTCGGCGTGGCAGCCTGACTGGACGGCTTGCAAAGGAAGAAGGCAGAGTCCCGAGGGGGAGGCTCGAGCCGACGTCGCCCCCCATTGCTCCCGGGCCACCGAGGGAGTCGGCCTCGAGCCGGCCCGTCCACCCGGGAGGGAAGGAGGGAAGGAAGAGGGGGGGATCAGAGACGAGATGCCAGCCAGCTCCAGAAATAAAACCAGGGTCTGGAAACCTCGTTACACGTTGACAGGGCTCCTGGAGACCCAGAGGGCGTGAGTTGCAGGCTTGACAAAAACCAAACTGAAAACCCCCCACCGCATGAATCACCCCAAAACCCCCCACCGCATGAATCACCCCCAAACGACTTCCTCAGGGGTGAGCGGAGCCAGGTCTCCATTCATTCAGAGCAGATGTCGCTCCAGAGCTACAGAGCAAAGGGAAAGCGGGGGGTGGGGGGGTCGGGGGGGGCAGCCGGCCGCGGACCGCGGGGGGGGGGGGCGACGCGTCCTTGGTCTGCTCTGCATTGATCTGCCGTCCGCCCGCATGGAGGAAACTTCATTGCCATCACGCAAGCAGCAAGGACAGCTCCGGGGCGGCGGGGGGACCCGGGGCAGAACCCGGGGCAGCGGGGGAACCCGGGGCAGAACCCGGGGCAGCGGGGGAACCCGGGGCAGAACCCGGGGCAGTGGGGGAAGCCGGGGCGGCAGGCCAAGCGCAAGCTGGAGAAAGGATGAGTCTGTTTTCCGTGGACAAAGCACCGTTTCTCCCTTTTCCGTGGAATCGGCGACAGTCGCTGGGCGGAGTGCCAGGGCGGCGCGGGCGCAGGAAAGCCCTGCCCTGGGCGGCGCGGGCGCCTGCTCCTCTGAAAGGACTGTTGAAGTCGTTGTACGGGGGAGCCGCCGCCTGACAGGGCCGTTGATGCTGGGACTCACCGCCCAGCGATATCCCGAGCCTGGGAGCTCGATGGAGCTTCCGTGTGTAAGGGGGGGGCAGGGCTCTTGTGTCTCCCAGGGCCCGGCTGGCTTCCCGTGCCATTTCCTGACGTCCACGCCCACAGCCGTCCTCCCAGCCACCGCTCATCCAGCTGCCCTCAGTGCCATGCCCGGGTCACTCTGATGGCTGGCTTCTCTAGAGACGGAAATAGTCAAGATCCGTGTGTCTGTGCATGTGGCTCACCGGGCTGGCTTTGAACTCAGGGTCTTCCTACCTTGGCCACCCAAGTGCTAACATTCAAGGTTTAAGTGCTGTTGTTGTTTGGTGCTGGTCCTGGGGCTTGAACTCAGGGCCCCGGTGCTGTCCCTGAGCTTCTTTGGTTCAAAGCTCAGGGCTCTACCACGTGAGCCATTTTCTCTGTTTTTTGCGATGAAGTGGAGATGGGAGTTCTTATGGCTATTTCTACCCAGGCTGGCTTTGAACCTCGATCCTCCGACCTCAGCCTCCTGAGTAGCTAGGATGACGGCGTTGTTTGTTTTTGATGGACACACAATCTTGTGGGAGAACAAAGTCCTCTCTCTGTCTCTCCGACCTTTGACATTTGTGAGTTCAGGATCACAAGGCACACGTCTGTGCGTACCGACGAGCGAGGAAAGGCTGCCGTTAATTCCGCCCCCCTCCCCGTAAGGTAAATAAATGTATGAGGTAAGATTACACTTCGTTATTGTCGGATTCACAGAGGTCTCTAATTTTAATGCGAGGACATCCGATGAGGAACAGAGCCAGTGTAATACATTAACGGGGTTCTCGAAGCACACCCCGCGAATCTCGATGACTAGATAACATAATTGTGCATGTCCTAATACATCTTTGAAAAATCTTTCATTAATATCTCTGACTGAGTACGGCAAGTGTGATTTCGCTGGCTTTTACGGGTCAGATTCCATTATATAAACGTCTCCGTTTTAATCAGCCGGATATTATGTTAATGCATTCCATTAGCATTGGATATTTATTTTCTACACCTAACAGTCTGCAATCTCGAAAACTAATTTAAATAGATCTTTTTATAGCAAATCTGTGAAACAGTGTATATTCATTAAATTAAGGCTCGCTTCCCGAGCCGGCGCAACCAAATTGTATTTTGAAATAATGCAGGATAAACAACAGATGGGTCTAATACGTATTTCCCTCAGTTGCCAAGGAAACATTGTTCCATCTTGAGGGAGTTAGATGATGGCGAGGGACAAGAGATTTAAAACATAATAATGGCTTTGGCCCACGCTCGGTCTAATAACAAGATGTCCTTCACGTTGGTCCCGACCCCGCGGCCCTGAGATGCTAGGGTACCATTAACCCGTCTCTATCCCGTGTGCTCCCTTCACAGAGTTCCTAGTGGACCTCGGGCTTTCCGTCGTGCTGTGTTCATCTCCCCAAAGCTTATTTCTTCCCTTGGTCTCGAGACTCAGGAAAGCCCCGACCGCGTCCATTCCTGCTGCTTCTTTCTCCGCCTGTGAACATAGGTAGCTGATTGTCTCTCCTGTCTTTCGAGCTCATCGCGCTGCTCCGTCCTGGCTTTTCTCGTGAACCAGAAGTAAAAGCAGCGCATCCTCCCGATTTCTACAGAGATCGCGTGTAGATCGTTCTGTGGATCGTGCGAACCGGTCTCCTTTCTCCACGGGAAAGCTTAAAAAAGAAGAAGAAAAACGGGTAAGGAAGTTACCATTGCTCTGTATGGGACTTTTCTTTATGGTCACCGCCTTCAGGGGACTATTTTGTCCTCTGGGGTTTAATCGTGAAACCCTCTTCAATGAGAAGAGCGGCAGGTTTCAAGTCACGGGAGCAATTTATAGCAATCTATCGATCCTCCCAAGTTCAAGGCCAGCCTCAGGTACGTAGGGAGATCACGCCACAAACCAGGCCAACAGAAACTCAATGACCAAGCAGACAGTAAGGATTTCAGTGCCTGTTTGGAGGACAGTGGAACTAACCATTTTAACTAGTTTGATGTCTATGAGACAATTCAAAAAAACAACGCCACAACCTATGATTGGTTGAACAGGAAAGTTGTTCCCTTATTATTTGCACGGTCCTTTGTGGAAAACTTGTTAGGTGTGGTTTTCTCAAGTGGGGAGGATAACATGTTGGAAAGTGATTGGTCCAGCTTAGACTCATACCCCCAGAGAGAGAGAGAGAGACACACACACACACACACACACACACACAGGACATTCACACACACACCTAGCACGCCCCGTGCAAATCAGAGCCGAGCAATGCTCAGTTCTCGCTTTCCTTCACACTGAGGCCTCTCTGTGAACTTTCCTAGTGAAGAAGCAAAGCTTTGTTGTTCAGACAGAAACCTTGTTAAAAATGTCTTTAGTTGTAAGAGAGAAGTTTACAAATGTAGTGTCAATGCGTCTTGATCCGTGTAACCCTTTTCAGAGTTCTCTCGTCCTTCCTCTCCCTATCTCTTCCCCACTTTCCTTAATTTTGGGGGAAATACACTGCATTCATCTTCTTTCCTTCCTCTTGTCAGTCGTGGGGCTTGAACTCAGGGGCCTGGGCGCTGTCCCTGAGCTCTCCAGCTCGGGGCTGGCGCTCTACCACTGTGAGCCACGGCCCCACGTCTGGGGTTCTGGCGGTTCATTGGAGACGAGAGTCTCACAGCCTTTCCTGCCCGGGCTGGCTTTGAACCGTGATCCTCAGCTCTCAGCCTCCCGAGCAGCCAGGAGAGCAGGCGTGGGCCACCGACGCCTGGTCCCCCGTGGTTGGAGTGTGGACGATGACTACGGGGTCAGGTGACGCCGAGCTTCGGGACAGGATTGGGAAACGGCTGCCTTCTAGAAAACGGTGGAAGAGATAGTGCACACAGCTCCGAGGGCGGAGGCTCTCAGCAAGCCTGAGGCCCTCACCTCCGACATGGCTTTGACAAAGTGTGGGGGGGCCCCGGAGGCGGGGGGGGGAGTGGGCGCTGATGAATGGGGGCAGCGGCGATGCTAATTCACAAACCACACGACCCCTCCCCGCCAGCCTGGCTGTGCTTGCGGCGATTCGCAAGGCTGACGAGAGGCTTTCCAACTCCACGTGCTCCCCGCCGCGCCCCCCAATTTCCCATTAACAACGCGGGCAGCGTGGGGTTGGTTCTGTGTGTGTTTTTAACGTGATCTTGCTTTCTCACAGGCGTGCAGTCCCGAGTTCGAATCCCGGGGCAGCCAAGAAGCAAGGCTGCCCTCTTCCTGAATGGCTCTTTTCTCCTTTCGATCTGGGGAGACCCGCGCGAAGCGTGCGTTCCTGGGGCGCCACCTCCACGGTGAGAAGGCACGGTGAAATGACCGGCGCCCCAACACGGCTGCGCCAGGCGGGGGGAGTCAGCAGCGGGGGGTTCAGGTGGATGATCAGCAGACGCAGGTGAGAGGCGGTTGGATTCTGTACGGCGCGGCTGTGACTTGGCTTGCTGCAATCAAGCTCTGCTGGAAAACAAAGACTTACTAGCTGAAGTAATAGCCCCGCGGCCAAGAGTGTAGACAAATCAAACCACCAGCAAGAAGTGTTAAAAAAACCCATCAGGACGGGCGATAGTTTGCTAAGCGAGAATTACATCGGAAACCGAATTTGAAGCTAATTGTGAAAAATGGATCGCACGAGGGGAGTTTTCAATATCGGCCCGGAATGGACGGCGGATCATGAAATATTTACGATTAGCTGTGGGGGGGGGGCTAGGAGTCGACGGAGCCAGCTTCGTGCTGGCGGTGATTTCCGGATCACGGGCCGGTCTCGCTCTCCCTACCCCCCTCCACCCCCCCTTCTTCTTCCTCTCCTTCCTCCTCCTCCTCCTCCTCCTCCTTTTTCTGTCTCCCATGAACTTCTGAAGCCGAGAGATTAAGCAGAGATGAAACCCCACCCGGGGAACGCGTGGCGGCGGCGCCCCCTGCTGGCGACTCGCGGTATCGACGCGTGTGCGGGGTGGGGCTCGTTCTTCTGGGTTTTCGTTCCCGCGGCTCTGATGAAGAGCGAGGTGCGGCCTGGGTCTTCTTGAGCTGGGGGGGGGGCGTCAGATGGGCTCCGCTGGGAAGGACGTCCGCGCCCCCCCCCGGCTCCCCGCTGGGCTGCTCTGCCCATCCACGTCCGGTTCGCCTCGGCGGCGGCGGCGTGTGATTCTGAGTTCCCCCGTCCACACCCGCAGCCGCGGGTTAGGATTCCCTTGTGGCTCCTCCTCCCCCACCCCGAGAGTGGACGCCCCCCCCCCCGACGTCCCAGCTTCAAATCTAGAATTTTAAAAACAAAAGTTATCAACTACGTGGTGGTGGTGGGGGCCCCCCCACTCATGGAAATACAAAGCAGGGGTACAGATCCCTCTCCCTGGTTGCCGCCCCCTGGCTGTCCTCCTTCCCACCCCACTGACCGCACACCGCCGTCCGGTTGGAAAGCCCTGCCTTCCCTCCGGCAGGGGAGACGGACACGGGCACAGGACGGTCCTGACCGCACGTGCTGGCGGCGTCGTTATTCCCATTGAGCATATGGTGTTTTAATATAATTGAGACCAAACAGAACCGTTCCCCAGGCGAACGCTAGACATATAAATTTATTTATTCCCCCCCACCCCACGCCATGACAGCTTTTTAATGGATGCTGGGTTTTGACAACTTAATCATACAAAGAAGCACCGCTTTGGCGAGCGGCATCAATAATCGGGAACGGGCTGACCCACCGCAGCGATTGCCGGGGCGTCTCAGGTATGGGGGGAAAGGGGGGATGTGCGGGGGGGGGGGAGAATGTTTCTAAAAACGGACAGTAGGACTTTCAAAATGACGCTTTGGAGAGCTCACACGCGGTCCCTTCGGATGCTGACTCTTGTTGTTATATACAGCGAGCCGTTTCCTGCCCCAGATCTTTTTGTTTGTTCGTTTGTTTTTCTGGCCAGAAAAAACAACGTAGGAGGCAAAAATGAAGCGAGTTCCCTTCGGACGTTTTGATTTGCAAGCTTGAGGAAGACTTGCTCTATTGGCTCCAAAGGTAGGTTGTCTTTCCTGCAAACTTTGGGGAGAGCTTTTGAGCAAGAAGCCCGGAAGCTGATTCGTAGATCCAGTCGATCGATCCCGTGACACGAGAGATGGGTTTGGAAAATAGAGTTTTAAATTAGTTTGAGGCAGACGTGTATATTCTTCCCAGTATGTATTCTTCCCTTCCCCCGTGATTAACTTCGTCGGTGCTTAGGCTCTGAGCGTTAGTTCAGAGTGCTAGAGGGATGGAGCTAAGTCTTAAGTCTGTCCACGCCTTACAAGGCTGTGAGCCCCAGGCGTCGACGCTGACGTCCAAACCCAAGAAAACGCAAGGGTCTGATTTCCGGGGCACAGCCCACAGCCGGACATGCCCTTAGAGTCTTTCCTCTTCCCCTCACGCTGCACACAAAGCACAGGTTCCAGACGGTTTGCAGACTGAGGTGGAAGAGGACGCGGGGTTCGAGAGAACAAAACAACAGGAGCCATTCCAATGCTGGCGCAGGAATGACTTCCTAACGGGAACCCGACTGCCGAGCGCGACAGCACCACGGAGTCCGACTGCGCGGACAAGACCGTCCGCTCACTAGGACACGGAAAGAAAATCCCTGCTGCTATCACAGAGGTGACGCACCCAGGGGTGACAGTGACGCGGTCGGGGTCATGGGGACGTTCCCCGAGGACAGCGTCTCCCTCCCACGTCCCTCCCTCCCTCCCGTCCCCACCCGAGAGCCGCCGAGGGCACGTTCCCCAGCGTCCAGGGGGCCCCACGGGGGCAGCTTTCCACCCTTTTCCTCCCAAGGTCTGTGCCTTCTTCCCTCCCTCTGGAAGACACACGCGTGCCTACACCCTATCAAGAAGACACACGCGTGCTACACCCTATCAAGAAGACAGAGTCACCAAAAATTAAAAGAAGAAAACAGAGCTCTGGTTTCCATCGCTTGGGGTTCACATACGCATGAACGGTAGATAATTATACAATAGATTGCATTTTATGTATTATGTGATTACGTGTTATATGTAGGTATGCTTATTATTATATATAAACACCAGGAGGCGCGGGGGCACCGCGCCTTTGTGCTCCTCTCCTGAGAGTCTCCTCATCTGGACGCACCGCATGTCAGTGCCTGGAGCCCCGTGTGATTTCCCAGGTCCCCGTGTATTCTAGATCCAGCTTCGGCGTAGGAGGGAAAACCTGTGCCTTTGGCACGGTGTGTTCTAGGTCCGTCCATCTCCCTGGACGCGGCATAATGTGATTCTTTCAAACGGCGGTGTGAGACTCCGCGGCGCGTAGGCGCTGCATTTGTTTTGGACGCGCTGATCTATTGCGGGGCCGCGTGAGGAGATTTCTTATCCTCTCTCAGCAGGCCCTCGTGCCTTTATCGTAGGGTTTATAGACGCCGGCTCGGGAGTCCGCAAGGTGACACTGAGCGTCAGACCCGGGAGAGCGCGCGCGCGGACCCTTGCTGCGCTCCGGTTTCTTCTCATATTCTTGTTCCTAAAGTTCTCCCGTATCCGTTCTCCCCTTTCACTCGGTCCCTGGTCAGTCCTGATAGCGCCGAGTTTGAGCGCGTGTAACACATAAAATGTTACTTAGGTGGAGACGAAAGTATCACACGCATTCATTAGTCTCCTAGCTTTTCTATGAATCTCAGAGATCGATTCACCAAATAGTGTTGTTGTTGTTGTTGTTTAAAAAAAACTCCTCAACTAGATTTTTTTCCCTGACATCTAAATTTAAAACATTTACAAAGTGCAAAAAGAAAATTCCAGTTGGGAACAATTTAAGAAAGTCATTGCTTTATACTCAAATACTCAATATATACTCAATATATATATATATATACTCAAATATACTCAATTTCTACCGGAAGGAACCACGAAGATAACTTTATCTCTTAGAAAATGCTTAACTTTGTTTCTTATGAAAATGGTTAGTCCAATTTTTTTTTTTTGCTCTATTTAAAACTGCTTGCTTTATTTTTTTCATCTCTTCCAAAAGAGTTTTCAAATACGCCTGAAAACTGGTTAACGAGAGCTGTCTGGAAGTTGGCTCGGCGCAGAATTATCACCAGCTTAGATAGCATCAACTTGGAAAATTAGTAACTTGTGAAAAGCGGCTTTGTAGGTTTGCATGCAAATGTCACTGTCTTCATTTATTCCATTCTGGACGTCTTGGAACAGCTTCATTGTGAGCGACCGCAGGGATTTTAATTATACAGCACCGTGCGGCGAGTTATTACCTTCGCTCTGTGTCGCAAAGATAAGGCCTGAACTTTGTTTCGGGGCAGAATCCTGCGCCGTGCGCTTACAGGGGCTGTGGCGGGTCGCCCGTCCTTCAACGGGAAGGAGAGGGACTCGGGCGGGGGTCAGCTCCGTGGCCAGCGGGGTCCAGACAGAGGACCTCAGTCAGCCCTCACCCCGGAACCGCGACTCGATCGTGCCGGAGGCCCCGGCCCTCCCGCTCCAGAAGCAAAATGGAACAAGGCTGGGGTCCCACGTGAGGTCACTCTAGCTGCCTGTGCAAACTCTGTGCGTGTGTGTGTGTGTGTGCGCACGCGCGCGTGCCAGTCCTGGGGCTCGAACTCAGGGCCTGGGAACTGACTCTGAGCTCGGGCCGCAGGACAGCTCCACTCCCAGCTTTGGGGGCGGTTTCTTGGACGTCAGAGTCTCACGGGCTTCCCCGCCCAGGCTGGCTTTGAACCGCCCTCCTCCGATCCCAGCCTCCCGAGTAGCCACGGCCGGCCTCCCACGCTCTTTGCGCGGCGTGAGCCGAGGACATCGCTCGCCGGTGGGGCCCCGGCTCTTGGTAAGGACCACGGCGCCACCAGAAAGCCGGGGGTCAGAGAGGCACTGGGGGAGGGGAGCGGAGGTCTGGGCCCAGCGCACCCCACAGAGCACCTGCTGGGGGGGGGGCTTCAGCCCTGAGTCCCGTCACCCCGAGAGCCCAGCTCCCAGCCCTGCCTCCCGACACCGAGAAGGCCACGTCCTCCCCCCACCCCCCGATCCCCCCGACTCCGGAGCTGAGATGGAGACACAATGCCCGGACGCACCCACCACGGGGAAAGGACGATCCTAAATACATACGAATGCAAGCGAATGAGCAGACCTGGGCGCTCATCCCCGAGATGCCCAATGTGACCGTTTCTGGCTTTCTACCTCGTCCAGGGCTCCTCACGGCTGGCTGGCTGGTTTAGATGGAGCGCTCTGAACACACGCCAAATGAAAACACAAAAGCAGACTTAACTCGCGATCTGTACAGATATCTTAGAGAACGTGGCTGAGCGGCGGACTGCTTACCTAGCACCACATACACAGAAAACGGCCAGAAGCGGCGCTGTGGCTCACGTGGCAGAGTGCTAGCCTTGAGCGGGAAGAAGCCAGGGACAGTGCTCAGGCCCTGAGTCCAAGGCCCAGGACTGGCAACAACAGCAAAAAAAATCTTAGTATTTCACCTTATACATAATGGACGTGAAAAGACTCCAGTTGTCTTTCCTGAAGAATTCTGCAACCGTGCACATATAAAGACAGTGCATACGTCTCCTTACACGTCATCCCATGTAGTATTTAAGATTATATTCATTAGGGCTGGGGATGTAGCCTAGTGGCAAGAGTGCCTGCCTCGGATACACGAGGCCCTAGGTTCGATTCCCCAGCACCACATATACAGAAAACGGCCAGAAGCGGTGCTGTGGCTCAAGTGGCAGAGTGCTAGCCTTGAGCAAAAGGAAGCCAGGGACAGTGCTCAGGCCCTGAGTCCAAGGCCCAGGACTGGCCAAAAAAAAAAAAGATTATATTCATTATATGTAGATATAAATATCCATGTATATATAAATAAATAATATAAATAAGTAAATATATATGTGTCTACATATACATATATATATTATTGATAATATATATAATTTATACAGTTGATTTAATAGCTATATAAGTACACCTCTATAAAATGATGAAATTGCCTGGAAATTATATAACTGTGAATATTAGCTGTCAGTTATTGGTCACTGACAATGAAATAATGAGAATCTGACCTACCAGTGATTCATGACTGCTTAACAAAGTGTTGAATATGTTGAAAATATTTCAATAAGTGGCATGGAATACAACGCATTCTCCCATCTGTATCTAAGTGATTTATCCTGTAGTCCTAAGCCTTCTTTTCTCTGAGGAAAAAAAAAATGTACAAATGACAGATTTTTCCTGCAGAATGGGATATTGTGAAAGCAGCAAAACATAAACAGTGAAACATATTTTCGAAATTCCGTTAATTCAGCCAGGACTCCGACTGGCGCTATTGTGTGACCCTCGTTTCGTGGCATATATTCCATTTCGTTGACTTAATTCAATTTCATTTCATTAGTGCCAGCTGCTGAACCTTTTCCCCATGTTGAGTTCTTTCCAAATGTAAAGAAAAAAAACCACACACAGAGCACTCTTGGCAAATCCACTGTTTTCTCCTTGGGTTGCGAGATGCGCAAACATGGATCCGTACTGAGAGGAGTCTGTGGGAACCTGTTGGCGAAGTCGGGCACGATCGCACGTTCCGCGTGGAAGCTCGGGTCTCACGCTGTCGGGAGACGGCGCCGCGCGACAAAACCCTGGCTTGGGAGTTGGGGAAAAGCCACTCCTGGGCTGTGCCTCGCGGCATTCTCCCATGACAGAACGTGCTGGAAGGAGCTCACTCGCTGGAACGCCAGTCGGTAGCGGGTTAGGCCCCTGACGGAAAGGAAGGTTTCAGTGAGATGTAGTCCTGTGTGTGTGTGTGTGTGTGTGTGTGTGTGTGTGTGTGTGTGTGTGTGCGCATCATCTATTTAGGTCGCCTTATAACGATTTGCGTGCATAGCACTGCAGTGTCGAGTTGCAAAACGGGCTGCACACGTTTGCCTGTTGGATGTCAGGAAGCATCGAGGCCACATCCAAGATTTCCGGGACAGTCAGGGCTGCTCTTCGTCAGTGTCCCTCGCGTCACCGACGGTTTGCAAACGCCCGTCGATGGGACCTCATGGAACCCTGACGTCTAGGTCCGCGCATTCGCACGCCCGAGCCTTGACCCGGCTTTTCTAGCTCTGAGATGAGAAATAACGTTTGCTTGTACAAAGCACCCAGGCTGGGCGTTAAACGTAGATTATCTTCCATCTTCCTAACGGTCCTGGGAGGTGGATATTATCATGAATGTCATTGTGTGACACCGACACTAAAGAGGGTCCACGGGAGGGACTGTGTTGTTCACACTGAGAGCTTGACGAAGCCAGGAATCCTCCTCACTTCCCGGGAGATTTCCACCTCCTCCTCCTCCTCCTCCTCCCCCTCCTCTCCTCTTTCCCTCTCTCCCTTCCCTTCTAGTCTTCCTCTCTTCCCTCCTCCACATCTTCTCTCTCGGCTTCAACCTGACGGCTCCTTTTCTCCCTCGCCATGGCTCAGCCGCAGCAGCCAGGCAGATGTGCGGCAGATGTGGAGCCCTGGAGACGCGGAGCCCTGCCGTTGGTCCTGCGTCCCCTCCCGCGCGCTGGGGCTCATTGGTCCCGTAGGCATCGCGATGCCCGTGGGCTGTGATCTCTCCCCGTGGCGTGGATTCCCGCCCCCCCCCCGCCTGGGTGGAGCTGGAGGAGAGGTCAGAGGTCACAGCGAGCGAGAGAATCCAGAGGACCACTCCGCGGTCCCGCGGATCAACGGTCGACTCCAGGATGTGCCGTTCCCGTGTTCCAGCCGTTCGTGGAAACCTGGGGTCTTTCCTATCCACGACATCCGAGGGCCACGGACCCGCCAGTCAGTTCACCCGCCAATCAAGTGCCGTCTTGGGGACACGAGTTACCTCGCTCTGTCTCCAAGCATGCTTAGGCTCGAATTTAAATGGAAATCAGACTGAATTAGGGCGCACGGGTCGGAGGAGCACAAAGCACAGTTCATTTTGAGCAGTGCGGTATTAAACAGAAAACATTCCGGAAAGATCTCTACTTAGGAAGATGGCACGATGCCGCACGACTAATATTTGAGGGACTTTAGTGCGAGAGGAATATCACGTGCTTTTACAAGACCCGCCCCCTCATGTTTTCTGGATGCCTACAGTAGATCCCATGTTGTTTAGCTTGTCGTGTTGGAAATAGGATGTGGACGTTCCAGTGTGGCGACTGAGGTTTCTTGGCTTTAGAAATTGAATCCGACGGCGTTTAAGGGTGTTTTATCACGAAAATGCATTTAATTAGCGCATCGCCATGGAATAATTGGCACTCAGAATTTTCCATCAAGATGCAAAATGCAATTATGATCATTATTTGTTACTAAAAATGAACACCCCCAAATGCTAAAGCACCGGAAATTTGAATATAGATTGGAAATAAGTCGACTTGGCTCTCTTTGAGTCACACTTCACATAGATTCATCTGGTCTTTGGCACTTGGCTTGATCAAAACTCTGGAATGAATGTGATTATTAAAAACGCGTCCAATCCTTCCCCAGTATAGAAAGATGTCAGTAAGATGTCATTGAGTCAGGGGAAGAGTCAAATAAAGACCGGGGCGGAACATCACTTTAGTTTTTAGGCTCTGAGTTGAAGTGTTGTGAATTCAGCTGACTTTAAACTGAATTTGAAAGAGAAATGAATGCATGTCTTATGTAAATTTTGGGAAAACTTCAAGTAGTAAGTGTTGGTTTTGTAGCTCCGTACCTTGTCTTTATCTAACGTTAGCCACTTGAACTGTTCACCCCACTTACCAAGTGTCCAAAGAGCAGAGTCAGCCTCGTCGTCCCGTTCATGACCAAGATGGCGACTTCATCACGGGCCCCGGGGCCCGCGCCTGTCGTCCTAGCTCCCCAGGAGGCTGAGATCTGAGGACGGCGTGGCTCTTACCTCCAACGAACCACCAGGGAGCTGGCAGTGGCGCCGTGGCTCAGGTGGTGGAGCCCTGGGGCATGCTGGGAGGAAGCAGCCTTTGAGGAGCTCAGGGCATTCTGGGAACGGGACGCGCCACGCTGGGCTCCGGAGGCACCCAGGGCATGATGGGAAGCGGGAAGCACCACCGTGGGGCCCGTGCCCTCTGCCGGGGGCGGGGGCGGTTACCCACAGCCACCGTCCGTTCCCCTTCCCTTTCCCGGCGGTTCCTGGAGAGCGAGCGCTGGGGTCCAGGCCTGCGTCCGCCTGGGGTCAGCCGGCGGCTTGCTGGCCTGTCTACCGGGGAGATGAGGAGCCACAGCCCGCTCCAGAACTTTCCGCGGAGGAGCACGCCTCGCCCCGGCAAGGAGGCCCGTTCACTGGACAGCGGGGAGGAGAAAGAAAGAACCAAACCAACCCGGATGAGCCGGGAGAGAAAAATACCAGCGACTTCTGCCTTCAGGTTTTACCCCTAGCTGAATTTTAATGTAAACATATTAAATATGCATTATGTAAATATATTTAAACAGGCAAGTCACATATTTACATCTAAATGCAAATGGAGGCAATTTGCATCCGGATTCTGAACGGCCGGTCATTAGAATACGCTGATTTCCCGACCCCCGGCCCCCAGATCCTCCATCAGAATGACGGCGCGGGCCTCCCTTAATTGATTGTTTCCTGAGTGCATGGGGGGGGGGGCGTGTGTGCCGAAGTGTTTCGTCCCCCCCGAAGGCTTTGGCCCCCGCGGTCCCCCAGGGTGGAGGGGGGGATGCAAATACAGAGCGCGAAGGACGGCAGGAGGGCGAGCCCAGGGCAAGAGGGGGACGCGGGCCGGCCCAGCCCGTCCACACCCGCGTGCTTTACAAAGGTCACCAGAGGGCAACTCTGGCCCCGTCACCCCGCACCCCCCCCCCAATCACCCTCCGCCTGTATGCCCTGCGGCCCGGCTAATGGACAGCCCAGGGCCCGTGAAGATGGCGCCGGAAAAACCACTTTCTACGATTAAAATGCCCGCTGCGCCCCTTCCCTTTCTATTCCAAACGCTCACCAGGCCTCAGCCCGGGCTTTCCTAGCGATGGCGACTTGTTTTATTCCCCCCCCCCCCCCGACAAACCTCAGACAAGAGAAAAGAGAAGGGAACATACCTACACACACACACACACACACACACACGCCTGTCCCCAAGGCGTCTCCCAGGCTACACGCACACCTGCTTCCGTCAGGGCCTACGGCATCGTTTTGGCGAGTAGCCAGGGAAAATAATAAACACGGCAGCCGACGTTTGCTCATTGCATCATCATCGTCATCGTATGCTTCGGGTAAGAACATCTCTTAGAGGAGATCTTTTTTTTTTTTCTTTTTTTGCTAAGGCCATGGCCGCACACAACGTCACAGAGTTTATTTCTCGGGCACACATTTTATTTAAATTCTCCTTGCTCTTCCCCCTAACCGGAATTCACCGAGGGCCGTGCTTATCGACACTGGTCTGTTCCTTTTCGAGAAACTTCTGCTCCATCTCCACTGAGCTAATCAAGCACTCAATCTATTCTTAAAAAAAAAAAAAAAGAACGCGGAATCCAAGTGTTCAATCAATGGAAATGAACAGGGGCGAGAGAGAAGCTCTGCAGTCGCTTCGGATTTCATTCTGCAAATGAACCGAACGTTCACTTTGGCAATTAATCTCCCCTCCAAAATTGCACACACAGCTAATTGAGCCGGCAGGTGGCTTGTTGTGAGGCTATTTAATTACTCCCATCTTATTCGGAGGGCAATGGTGGTAATTACCAAGTTGAAAGAGAAATTAAATATGAGGCCAAATGAATTGTGATGGAAAGGAAGGGGTGGCCTAGGTCGAGCAGGGAGTCCGGGGCGAGATCAAATAAAGTGGAATCTTCTGGATTGCAGAACGCCAGCTCCCCGTCAGGGTCTAGGCCCAGTTGAAACGGCGGAAACGAACCAACAACATCAGGGTAACATCACGGGTGCGGCTCTTCTGATTGTCTTTCAGCTGTAAGTTAGTCACAGGGGGTCCTTGGAGTTTTCCAAAATACATTGCCCCCGATCACATGTCTCAAAGCCCGTCGATCGAGCCCTTTGATGACAGGATTTCCAAGGACAAACCAGTCTGAGAATCCTTCGCTACACAGATAGGAAAGGTTGGAAGATGCTGGAACATGTCTCACCCTGTTTCCAGGAATCTGGGCAAGGGCGGTTGCTTTCAGGACCATCCAGCCAGCCAGCCCGGGCCGTCGGAGGGCCCTTCTCCCATCTTCCTGATTCGTCCACCGCCCCCACTTCCGCCCGCAGCGGGGGACGGGCTTGCGTTCAACTCCAGGGTCGCACACGTGCACGTGTCTTGATTCGGACGGCGACGGCGAATCTCGGTGGATCAAGAGCAGTCCCTTTTCTTATCCGGTCCCGGTCATGCTTTCTATTGCGTGTGAGGGTTCGGCTTTGAGAGCCACAGGATTTAAAAACAAAAAAAAAAATTGTGCATCTCGTTGGGAGGCCCATGGCGGAGGGTGGGTCTGCAAGCTGTGGGAGCCTTGGAAATGTAAATTATCTTGGAAATGCCTTGTGTCTTTCCATGCTATGTGACCCTGTATTTAAATTAAATCCTCCCGAGATTCGATTTTTGACAACCCATCCCGAAAGTTCCAGTTTTCCTTACGATGCCACTGCGATCAAAGTTTCCAGATCTTCTCGAATAAGACAGAGCTTCCTTTCTTCGTATATACGGACTGATTTTTAAAACAATAAAATACCATAACTATTCTACTCGGGTCTAAGTCGCTACAGTTACTGTCTTGGCCACCCCGACAGCCATGACCATGACGCTGTTGCCAGCCTTTCTTTTTCATACTGTTAATCTCGTCACTGCAAATAGATGAATAAAATACTTGTTAGCTATTTGGGGAAAAGACAAATCAGTCCCCCGATTCCTATGACGAAGCAGCCTGTGCGCAGAAGACATGGACGGAACCCCAGGCAAACAGGCAGGTGAAGGATTTCCACAAGCGATCCCGCGGTGGCATCTCCGTACGGTTAACACACGAAAACAGCCCGCCTGAAGCTATAAGGAACACTGGGAACACGCGTAGGCCACGCTGGCCCGCCATGGTGGGAAACGCTTCTCAAAAGCCACGCGACGCTGCGCGAATCCACGGCCAACTTGAACTTGAAGCCAAGCGGGCACCGGCAGATCCCTCCAGGGGCGAGAGGAGCGAGCAGGAGTCTGCACTGGGGAGAAAGCGACGTCACCGGGGAGAAGCCGGCTGTCACCCTGGCTTCGTTCCAGAGAGACGGGGCTCGCTGAGGGGCGTCGGGTGTCCAGGAAGACGCGAGATGCGCCCCGTCACGCCCGGGGCCGGCCCTGGAGGTGTGGGCTCCCCGTCGCCTCTGCCAGTTACGAGGTGAATCGCCTTGGCAGTCGATTCCGGCTGTCTGGGCTCTCCCCGTGTATGGGGGTTCGCTGATTTCGGGGTGACTCGTCGGAGGACCGTTCTCAGGTTGGCCTTCCCGTGACTTTCTTACCACTACCCAGGACAGGCGGCTCTCCAGAGGCGGGGGGGCAGCTGCACCCCCCCGGGGGAGGGGGCTCAGCGGGAGGGGGGGGGTGCAAACCCGCCGCGGCCCTGTGCCCAGCCCCCGGGCCTCACCCCGCGCCCCTGAACACCGCGTCCTTTAGGGTCCAATGGCGCGTGAAATAGCCGGCCCGCCGCGTGGGGAGACTCTCACCGCCGCTGCCAGCAGCACCCAGAACGCGGGGGGGGGGGGGGGGCGGGAATGAAGCCCATTTGTTACGTGCTGGCCTATTCCGACGAGATAACCCCCCTCCGGGAGGCAGGCACCGTAAAAGCGAGGGCGGATGACTGTTGGCAAAAGAGTAAAAAAAAAAAAAAAAGAAAAGGAAAATCCATTGGAACTTGGGCAGTGTGAGTCAATTTCACAGCTGGCTAATTTTCTCTGTAAGCTTCTATTAAAATGTCCCCCCCCACCCTCTCTCCGCAATGAGTATATTACTAAATAAACAATTTATAACCAGGTACATTCAGAGGAACAGATGCATGTTCAGAGTGACTCAAAAAAAAAAAGAAATGTCTCGGACACGTGATCGAATCCACCCCCCCCCCCCCCGCCATGTCTCATTGATCCAGCGGGTAAAGTCAGTCGGGATTGGCATCTTTAGCGGGAAAACGAAGGTATTTCAGGTCCGATGGACGTGATCTGGGGAAATGTACATAAACACGCCTCCCCACGACAGGACCGGCTGACTGAGAAGAAGTCTCGCTCGCGCGTGGACGTGGACCAGGCTGGTTCCGGAAGCACCGTGGCTTACGGGCCGGCCCTCATCCGTGCGCCCGGCGGGGCGGGTTTTAGATGGCGACAGAGGAGACGCGGCGAATCATTTGATTCCCAGGGTGATTTAACGACGTAGCCGCCCAGGCTTGGCCCCGGCCGGGGTGTGAGCTCTACCCTGCCCGGCCCCCCCACTGCCCCGGGAGAAGCCCCCCTCCCCCCATTTATTAATGCCGCCTTTGATTTAGGTGAGTAATTTTATTTCCACCACGTGAATCTCACATCAGTTTGGTTTTGACACAAGTGAACAGGGCGGGTGCACAGTCAGGACGCGTCCTCCTCCCACGTCTCCCCCACCATCAGATGCCGCCCCGTTCCGTGGCGTGACGCGGACTCCCCAGAAGCAATCCGCAGGCACGCGTCCTTCGCATTGTGTCTAGACAAATGGCGAGTCTGTAGGTTTCCTCTCTCCTCTGCACACATCACCTCTTCTCCCAACTCCCCAACTCTCCTAGGGGTCACCCTGGTGCCTTTTCCTTCCCAACAGGTAGGATTTTGTCTGGGGTGCCGCTCCGGACCCCACTTCCCGGACTCCCCCATCTTCTGCTCCAGGTGTCCTGGGGAGCAACTCCTGAACAAACCATCGCACCCCCAGAAATATCCATCTCAGCGTCTCCCTCCAGATTGCTCCCCGAGAACAATGCCAGTGTCTGCGGTTGTTTAGCCAATTATTTAATCTCCTACATGGCGTGTGTGTGTGTGTGTGTGTGTGTGTGTGCGCGCGTGTAAGCCTGGCTTTGAAAGGCCCTATGGCTGTTCATAAAGGATCTCTAGCAGGCGAGGGTAGAATGCGTCGTCCGTGTTTGGGGGAGCCGGAGTGGGTGGGATTGGCTGGGATTTGTGCCCCTGGGCTGGACGGCTTCGACCCCCCCTCCCCCCCAGGCTGTACGAGTCTAGAATTTGATTCGCGTTTGCTCCGGCTCCGTCCCTTATCAGCTCTTTCTGTTGCACAACCGTCCTCCCAACGTTCAGCCGGGCCTTGTGCTGTAAAAATAATCCTGACAATCTGGTCGAGTTCAACTTTTTATCAAATAATTGTCGGCAGCCTTGTCTTGGTGGCGTCGCCGCCCGGACGCGCCGTATTTCCTTCTCGACAAACTTCAACTCCCTTTCGGCTCCGCGGTGATACACGGCTGCCCACAATTATTATCGCGTAGCATGCTCTGCAGATGGCGAGTTATCAAGACTGCTCATTGTTCCCCCCCCCCCTCAAACTTTCCTGTCTAATGGCTGGAGCTGTTGTTCACTGAGGAAACGGTCTTAATCTCCACTATCCATTCCATCCACATCACTTTGACTTGAAGAGTTATCTGGGTCAAGATTTTTCCCGCTCTCTTGCAAACAAATCCAGAATGGATTAAAAAAAAAAAAAAGGACATACTGATTTTTTATAAGCTTTTGATTTGCTTCCTAGTAATAATAGCTGCCTACGTTGCAGAGAGTTCAAGAGCTGAGCGCCGACGTTTATCACTAACGGATGTCAGAATATCCACCGGCCAGCGGAAATATTTCACCCGTGAAATGCGAGGGTGGTGGGTAGCAAGTTCTACCAAAGAGAACCCCTTCTGAATTCCACCCAATTTTCATAATGAGAGGAATTATTTGTTTTGTTTTGTTTTTGCCAGTCCTGGGCCTTGAACTCAGGCCCTGAGCACTGTCCCTGGCTTCTTTTTGCTCAAGGCTAGCACTCTTCCACCTGAGCCACAGCGCCCCCTCTGGCCGTTTTCCATATATGTGGTGCTGAGGAATCGAACCCAGGGCTTCATGTATACGAGGCAAGCACTCTTGCCACTAGGCCATATCCCCAGCCCATACTTTATTTATTTATTTATTTATTTATTTTGGTCAGTGGTGGAGCTTGAACTCAGGACCTGGGTGCTGTCCCTGAGCTCTTTTACTCAAGGCCAGTGCTCTACCAATTTGAGCCACAGCGCCACTGAGAGGAATTATTTGATACACTCGTATTTTAAGGAATTCATACCGTAGCATATTCCTGATGTTGAGACTTAATATACCAGACTGCAATGCAGACAGGGTAGTAAGGGGGAAAAATGGGTTTTAGAAGTCCCTGGTAGGGCTGGGGATACGGCCTAGTGGCAAGAGTGCTCACCTCGTATACATGAGGCCCTGGGTTCGATTCCCCAGCACCACATATACAGACAATGGCCAGAAGTGGCGCTGTGGCTCAGGTGGCAGAGTGCTAGCCTTGAGCAAAAAGGAGCCAAGGACAGTGCTCAGGCCCTGAGTTCAAGGCCCAGGACTGACCAAAAAAAAAAAAAAGAGAGAAAAAGAATTCCCTGGTAATGCTACGTTTGTGGGCACGATGGAGTTCGGGGTGTGGCTTCATGACCTACGTATGATAAGCTCCTTGGCTTCACAAAATGTCGGGGGTTGCTATCCGCCAAGCGCTGGAAACACAGAAACGCCGGTTCTCCTCCCGCCAAGCTGCGTGACGGCAGATGACAGTATCTCCGTCTTTGCTGGTGCTGGCAGGGCTCTGCGTGATGAGGAACTGACCGTGGATCGCCACACACCTGCGGCGTGGCGCGTCGCCGTGGTCAGGAGTGTGCAAATACACCCGGGAAGTATTTTGTCTCCACGTTTACACCAGCAACGACCTGTACGCGGTTTAACTATCTGCCGACGTGGAAGTAATCGAATAAGCCACAGCCTGTCCATAAAATACAAAATTAGGCAGTTTGCTAATGTACAAGATGCAAATTAATTGGTGTAGGCTAGAACTAATGAATATTTTAATTGAAAAAATACATAGACCATACTCCACCTGTTTATGTTTTTAAAAATATATAGAGGGAAAATATCAATAAGGCCATAAAACATCATTAAAGAAAGTATATAAAATAATATATAAAATATATGTATACATATATATAATAAAATTGTGGAATGCGGAGAAATGTGCATGAGCTTACGGTTAACGTGAAATAACAGTTTCACTCGGCAGAAGCTACGAATCTGCATCAAGCTCAAAGGTAAATTTAGAATAAATATTCCCCGTCTCTCCAGCACATCACGTGATAAAAGCGTAGATTTGCGGTTCCTAAAAGACAGGACAAACGGCACCTGGGTTCAAGGTAGGAGGAGACGATTATCCAGCCAGCTCTGATGGATGTCGATAATTGGATCTGGGGTCCTGCGCACGAGATACACGTCCGCCCCGCTTTGGGGAGAGAGGAAGGGAGCTACACCCTCAAATGTTGGACGGGCCTTCCGAGGCGATGGTAGAAGAAGTAGGAGCGAATAGTCTTAGCTAAGGGCATCCATCGTATGCCAAGTTAGAGGTGGCGTCCCTGGGCAGGGGGCTGTGGTAATTACGGATAGTGCCGTGGTGGTTTGACCTATGGTGTCGATGAAGAATAAGGAGAGGGGTGAGACATGGTTGTGTTAATGAGATATAACTTGCTTAGACCCGATAGGGGTTAAATGTCAGATAGGGGCGGATATTAAGTATTCAAGTATTTCTTTTTTGGTTTTTCCTCTATGAAGAACAGCAATGCAGCGAGGGTGTAAGGGATGTGATGATGATTATTTTCATTTATTTTATTTAAGAGGGAGGCTAATCAGAACAGAAGAGAGTTGGTGAGCGTTGTTCCCCACTATGGAGGGAAAGAAATTAATTGGAAAGAGAAAAGATAGATAATTACAAGGGCTGAGTTCCCCAGTGAGTAACAGGAGATAGAATCATTAAAAAAATGTGTCAAGTTTATCTTCAATAACGTCAGGGAAGATTATCTTTCCTTTATAATTCAAGGGAAGACAGAATACCGATGAGCATGCGCCTAAACCGGCTGTAACAGGATGCAAAGATAACATATTGATTATTTCATTTCTGGGAATTTCTAAGCAAGGTCATTAGCAAGGAATGCAGGCGACTTTGGAAGCCGAGAGCCAGAGAGAAAGAGAGGGAAATCACGGTTCAGGAAAAGATGGGATGAATTTGACAGTGGCCTATGATAAGCAAATGCAAGAATTCTTTTTTTTGAAACCAGTAATTCTGGCTACTCAGGAAAAGCTCAGGGACAGCGCCCAGGCCCTGAGTTCAAGCCCCAGGACCAACATACATACATACATACATACATATGTATATATGTGTGCATATATATACACACATATATTATATATACCCTATGTAGTATGTATTACTTATATATATATATATATATATATATTTGAATTAGCAAAACCCACAATGCATCTTTTCTATTTCTGTTTAAAACTGTATCTCGAATACCCTAAAACTGCCTTTACCATACAATGTCCACTTTACACTTGGCTCCTAAGCTCCTGCAATATGCATAGTGTGTGTGTGTGTGTGTGTGTGTGTACATTTGCGTGGCTCTATACTTTGAGCATTTTGTTACTAGACATATTGGGTTGTAAGAAATTATTTTATGTGATTGTGAGTCCCGGTGAACACTGCTTGTCAAGAGGGGGAGGGGAGGGGGTGGAGGAGCAGGTAGGTCTATGGTGCAGGGGTGAATCTGTCAAAATGCCCCTCGTGTGTGTGTGTGTGTGTGTGTGTGTGTGTGTGTGTGTCTGGAAATGTCACAGTGACAGACAGCCTCATCATGTCTAAACCCAACAGATACCTTACAAATATTGCATTCTATTCCATGGTTGTTTGTGGACACTTCATTAGGGCTTTAGAGACAAAGCAGGTGCTGACTCACAACGGAACATTTTGCAGCACCCTATTAATAGGAAAAGGAAGATAAACGGACAGGGAAACGCGTCAGCATGCCTTCCACGTGCAGGGCCTCCTCGATAATGTTTCTCATGAAATCTTTACAATTCTTTTTTTTAAATTATATTTTCACGCAGAGGAGTTACCATTCAACGGGTTGATCACCATTGTACGCAGGAGTTGCCGTTCCGGGAATCCGGTACGAATGCCCTGCGTCTCCACCAAAGTCCCCCCTTTCATCGTCCTCCCTGCCCACCTCTTCAAGCACCTCTTTCTTTTGTTGGGCTTAAAAAGCCAAAACACAGAGCTACCCTACGATCCAGCAATATCACTCTTGGCCGTTTATCTGAAGACGACACACGAGGTGGACAGCAAAGCCACCTGGACAACCACGTTCATTGCAGCCCAGGCCTGGGATCAGCCTGCATGAAGAAGACGTGTCACGTCTGCTCCGACCCCCGGGCCATGAGGTCCTCCCAGTGGGGTGGCTCACGGACGAACCCCATCCCCCTTGCAGAGGGCAGAGGAAGGAACCATTTTCTGACGTCGCTGTGTTTTCAGGAACATTCCTTTCTCCCTCCGTAGGTTTTCACAGATGGCGGATGACAGGCGACTTGCCCTTTGGAAGCTTCGCAGGGACTCTGGGGATTTCGGAGCCATCTGGAATCCGCTGCCACGCTGTGATTTCTGCAGGTTTGTTTAACTTTTATCTCCTCAGTCACAACTTTTATTATTCTCTCTGTGCATAATTTTTGCATTACATAGTCCTTAAAAAAACACAGTGGGTTGGAATAGCTCAATTTAACCATATACTCCTTAAAAAACCCGCATACACAACACACGGTGGGGTTGAAATGGCTCCATTCCATCACGAACGTGAGCCTCAGCCACGCAGTAGCTCAAAAGTTGTTTTCCTCCATCGCGGTACTTAAGAAAAATGAAAGAAAGTGAAATAGGTTGCCTGAGATCTGTTGACCCAGAGATCATACGCTTCCCTCCACGCACGCCTGACACCAAGCAAGCTGGAGAGACGGCGAGGTGCTTTCACAGATGCAAACAGCCATCGAGACCAGGTGAGGACGCGGTCCTTTGGGTGTGTTCTGTGTTTCTTTGGGTGTGTTCTGTGTTCCTTTGGGTGTGTTCTGTGTTTCTTTGGGGTGTCTTCTGTGTTTCTTTGGGGTGTGTTCTGTGGTCCTTTGGGTGTGTTCTGTGGTCCTTTGGGTGTGTTCTGTGTTTCTTTGGGGTGTGTTCTGTGTTTCTTTGGGTGTGTTCTGTGTTCCTTTGGGTGTGTTCTGTGGTCCTTTGGGTGTGTTCTGTGTTTCTTTGTTGGGTGTGTTCTGTGTTTCTTTGGGGTGTGTTCTGTGTTCCTTTGGGTGTGTTCTGTGTTTCTTTGGGTGTGTTCTGCGGTCCTTTGGGTGTGTTCTGTGTTCCTTTGGGTGTGTTCTGTGTTTCTTTGGGTGTGTTCTGTGTTCCTTTGGGTGTGTTCTGTGTTTCTTTGGGTGTGTTCTGTGTTTCTTTGGGTGTGTTCTGTGTTTCTTTGGGTGTGTTCTGTGGTCCTTTGGGGTGTGTTCTGTGGTCCTTTGGGTGTGTTCTGTGTTCCTTTGGGTGTGTTCTGTGTTTCTTTGGGTGTGTTCTGTGTTTCTTTGGGTGTGTTCTCTGTTCCTTTGGGTGTGTTCTGTGTTCCTTTGGGTGTGTTCTGTGTTTCTTTGGGGTGTGTTCTGTGTTCCTTTGGGTGTGTTCTGTGTTTCTTTGGGGTGTGTTCTGTGGTCCTTTGGGGTGTGTTCTGCGGTCCTTTGGGTGTGTTCTGTGTTTCTTTGGGTGTGTTCTGTGTTCCTCTGGGTGTGTTCTGTGTTTCTTTGGGGTGTGTTCTGTGTTCCTTTGGGTGTGTTCTGTGTTTCTTTGGGTGTGTTTCTGTGGTCCTTTGGGTGTGTTCTGCGGTCCTTTGGGTGTGTTCTGTGTTCCTTTGGGTGTGTTCTGTGTTTCTTTGGGGTGTGCTCTGTGGTCCTTTGGGTGTGTTCTGTGTTTCTTTGGGGTGTGTTCTGTGTTCCTTTGGGTGTGTTCTGTGTTTCTTTGGGGTGTGTTCTGTGTTCCTTTGGGGTGTGTTCTGTGTTTCTTTGGGTGTGTTCTGTTTCTTTGGGGTGTGTTCTGTGTTTCTTTGGGTGTGTTCTGTGGTCCTTTGGGTGTGTTCTGTGTTCCTTTGGGGTGTGTTCTGTGTTTCTTTGGGTGTGTTCTGTGTTTCTTTGGGTGTGTTCTGTGTTTCTTTGGGGTGTGTTCTGTGTTCCTTTGGGTGTGTTCTGTGTTTCTTTGGGGTGTGCTCTGTGGTCCTTTGGGTGTGTTCTGTGTTTCTTTGGGGGTGTGTTCTGTGTTCCTTTGGGTGTGTTCTGTGTTTCTTTGGGGTGTGTTCTGTGTTCCTTTGGGTGTGTTCTGTGTTTCTTTGGGTGTGTTCTGTTTCTTTGGGGTGTGTTCTGTGTTTCTTTGGGTGTGTTCTGTGGTCCTTTGGGTGTGTTCTGTGTTCCTTTGGGGTGTGTTCTGTGTTTCTTTGGGTGTGTTCTGTGTTTCTTTGGGTGTGTTCTGTGTTTCTTTGGGTGTGTTCTGTGTTTCTTTGGGGTGTGTTCTGTGGTCCCCTGGGTGCCTTCTCCCTATTCACCTCAGAGCCAGCACCGCCGACAGGGCAGACGGGCCCCCGCTGCGCCTGGGCCGGCCCTGGCTCTGGGGATGGTGGCTTCCTGGGCAGGTGTCAGGCTGACGTCCCAGGTCACAGGCCTCCTTCGCAGGTGACCCCCGAGAGCCGAGCTCTCTGAATTCCAGCGGCCATGGCTGTCTGTCTGTCTGTCTGTCTATGCACCCTCAGAGTTTCACCAATAATCTTTCCTTAAGAGCACTGGATTTTTTTCTTGTCCTTTCTTTTTCTTTTTTTAAATTTGTTTGTTTTGTTGACTACAGTGATCCTAAAAGGAAATGGGGTGTGTGTGGTGTGTGTGGTGTGTGTGTGTGGTGTGTGTGTGTGGTGTGTGTGGTGTGTGTGTGTGGTGTGTGTGTGGTGTGTGTGTGTGTGGTGTGTGTGGTGTGTGTGTGTGGTGTGTGTGGTGTGTGTGGTGTGGTGTGTGGTGTGTGTGGTATGGTGTGTGTGGTGTGTGGTGTGTGTGGTGTGTGGTGTGTGTGTGGTGTGTGTGGTGTGTGGTGTGTGTGGTGTGTGGTGTGTGTGTGGTGTGGTGTGTGTGGTGTGGTATGGTGTGTGGTGTGTGTGGTGTGTGGTGTGTGTGTGTGATTCCCGAGGTGGGGTGGTGGTGGGGATCAGGTGTGGATGGATGGAGGACTGTGTAGCCGGGCGTCCGTCCCTGGCTGGGTCAGCAGGTGAGCGCCCGCCGGCCTGTTGGAGTCTTTCATTGGCGTCCTGGGTTTTATTGGGAAGGAGGGGCTGACCCGCGCGCCCCCTCCCCCGCCGGCCCCCATCCCCCGCACGCCCCCTCCCCCGCCGACCCCCCTCCCCCGCGCGCCCCCCCCCAGGGCTCCCCTCCTCAGCACTTGCATTTGTCCCCTGGCGCTGGCAGGCGATGGGTGCTTCAGACGTTCACTGGAAAACGTGGGGGGGGGGGGTGGCCACGGGAGTCCCCCGGAGGGAGGTGAACCGAGGGGCCCGTCCCTCACCCAGGCGCCCCGTCCACAGCTTCCCCCCCCCGCCCCCGCGCCCCCGTGCGCTCTGTTCACAACAACATCCACCTGGCCGCGTCCCGCGTCCCGCCCTCCCCCCCCCCCCCCCCCCCCCGGCGTCGGAACACCTGCTGAGCACACGCCGCCGCTCCAGCCTTCCGCTTCGACCTAGGATGGCGGCCTCCACGCCCTGGGGTTGGCCATGCCCATTAGCCCTCTTTTGGAAGTCACTTCAAACAAATTCAGGTAGCATAGTCACATTTTTTTGGTCGGCTGTGGGGCTCGAACTCAAGGCCTCGATGGTGTCCCAGAGCTCTACCACTTTCAGCCACGGCTCGACTTCTGGTTTCCTATTGGCGTGTTGCCGATGAGGGTCTCGTGGCCTTTCCTGCCCAGGCTGGCTTTGAACCCAGATCTTCAGATCTCAGACTCCCGAGTAGCTGCGATCACAGACGTGAGCCACCAGCGCCTGGCGTTCACGTTCTTTTATAGACCTACGTAGTACTCCATTGCTTTATTCAGCGCTGTCCTGGTTTTGTGCATCTGGGTGGTTCCTGAGACTTGAAAATCACAAATAACGCAAGTGTGAATTACCTGACTCACACGCACATTTACATCCATGCAAGCGGCATGCACACTTATTTAATTGTGTGTGTGTGTGTGTCACAGGAACCTTTGGCTACTCAGGCGCGGCTACTCTGTTCCCTTCCCCTCGGAAACACAGCATCGTCTTTAACTAATGACTCCTATGTACCAAATGCTAACGGGGTCTTTTCACGCAGAGCCGTGCACGGTGACGATACGTCCACGGGGTGGAACGGTGCTTCTAGCCGGGCAGGTGAGCGCGCACGCGCCATTAGAAGCGTCCGGGAGAAGGCGGCGTCCCGCCGTGGCCGAACGGCTCGCTGGGCTTGGAGATGGCTCTGCGGTGGGGGGCGCCGGGCTTGCTTTCCATCCCTACAAGAATCAATGCACTATTGGCTTCCATACCTCGACTTTCCAACCTCCCTATGCACTGGAAAATAGGCCCCTTGAGAGCCGGGGGCTGGTGGCTCACGCCTGGCATCCCAGCCACTCGGGAGGGCTGAGATCTGAGGACCGAGGTTCGAAGCCAGCCCGGGCAGGGAAGTCCGTGAGACTCTTCTCTCCAACGAACCACCAGAAAACCAGACGTGGAGCCGTGGCTCAAAGCGGTAGAGCGCCAGCCTTGAGCCAAAGAGCTCAGGGACAGCGCCCGGGCCCTGCGTTCGAGCCCCAGAACAAGCAAAAACAAAAACCCCCCGCACAGTGATAAACTTGTCCGATAAACACGGACGCACTTTGTGCACAGAGTGTTGAGAGTTTTCTGGTTCTGCTGCTAAATTCTTTGCTTCCTCCCCAACCCAGGTCTTTCTCCCAGAGCGCGGGGGGTGGGTTGGTTGCCTTGCTGTGTTTCTCGTTGCTCACCTCGTGCTTCTCCTTGATGTCCGTTGGGGCGACTGTTTCCACTCTTCCTCTCTGCCAGCCCTTGCAAATTAATCTTCAATGCGGAACAATCAATGTCGGCGGTGACCCACTCTCGGCAGTCCATCCCGGATTCTCCGCCCAAGGCAACCTTTCCTAGCCATTGTCGCACGACCTCAAATATACTAGGACATTTCATTTATGGGAGCCTTTGATCTTTGGCTGTTGAACTTCGGACATCAACAGGTTTCCTTGCATTCCAGTGCGCTTCGTTGACCTCTGATAACTATGCACCCCGTAACGTCCTTGTGGCCGGGCTGAAATATTTCTTGCGTGTATCCTTCACTTGACTGTGAATGAGTGCGTTCCTCTTTTTAATTATCACCTGCCACCTCTCCATTACCTATCAAATCGTCTATCACATAGTTATCCTGTCTTTCTATAATCGATCCACATGCCTATATCCTACCAACCGTCTTCCTATCATCTATCACCTGTCAGTTATATACCGATGCACCTATCCGCTCACAGTTTCCTAAGTCTGGAAAACCGTTATGACCGTAGCTGGTTGAAGGCAGTTCGGCAGTCTGGTAGCTGAAGGACGGTAGTACAGCTCGACACTGCTGATTTCAGACTAGCTGATTCTCGCGTGGAGGGAGGCGATGGTTGGGGCTCGCAGCTGTAAGTGGAGCAAGAGTGAGTTAAACACAGAGAGGAGCAGAGAACACCCAGGGCAGCGATTATTCATGAGGTATCAAATATGCATGAGACACCAGAGGCCCCCGCGTGGCAGGATGAGTTAAATATACATGAGGCAGGCGAAACGCTCATTATTCCTGAAGTCTTAATCCAGTCACCCGTGGTTGACACCCAGTTTGGCCCTAACAGTTCTATGCCAAAAAAAAATAACAACCCCAAACCCCAAAAGCCACACCCCCAAACCTTACACAAAACCCAGGGCTGTGCAGTAATTTGCACAGCTGCTCTATTAGCCAGGCACGCCTGCCTCTGCTTCTCAAGCAAAGCCAGGGTTCTGTCATTCGCCCAAGGCGTTTCCTGCGAGGGGGGGACCCTGGCTTGAACTCCACCTCGCCGTCTGGTAACCAGATAATCCCGGGAGAAGGCAGAGAACGGTGGACCGAGAGGTACCAGAAATTCGGACTGAATATGCCTTCCAAAGCAGAGGGACAGATGGACGGATGGACAGATGGATAGAGATAGATAGACAGATATGCCTTCCAATGCAGATGGATGGATGGACAGATAGACAGATGGATGGAGGGATGGAGAGATAGATAGACAGACAGACAGGCAGATATGCCTTCCAGTGCAGAGAGAGAGAGAGGCTAGATATAGACAGATGACAGACAGACAGCTACGTCTTCCAATGCATTTCTATCTGTACCTAAGTGTGCATGTGGACTCGTTCCCTTACTTCCTGTGTACATGCAGTGTACTTCCTCGGGTTTCTGCGTCTCCCTCGTCTGCATCGCTTTGCCTCGAAGCCTTTTCGCACACATGGCACAGGTGCTCGGAAGGGAAGCGGCAGGCGGGTTACCAGCGCTTGGATCTTCTCAGCACAGTCACTTTAATTTTCCAACACGAGTCATGTTTGTTAGCATGGGTTGGCATCGGTCCACATAGAGCCAGACCATGCAAGCAAACACAAATGAACGTCGGAGGGTTGAGAACACACACACGCACACACACACACACACACACACCGCCCACCAACCAGTGGTGGGTGCAGGGCGTGGAATGGGTGACTAGGTGTACCAGGGAAATGTGGGAGTCCGGAGACTGGTCGGCTGGTGCAGGTTAGTTCTAGTGACTTTTTGTAAACGTCCCCTTGGCACTGAGCGAGATGGGGGGCTATCCCTGAGGATTTTTGCTCCTGGCTAGCGCCCCACCATTTGAATCACAGCTCCACTTCTGGCTTTTTTTTTTTTTTTTCCTCCGGTGTTTTGTTGGAGAGTCTCATGGACTTTTCTGCCCAGGCTGGTTTTGAACAGAGATCCTCAGATCTCAGCCGGGATGACAGACGTGAACCACTGGTGCCTGGCTAGAACGGCGACACTGTGAAGATAACGGTTAAACGCACGCCGTGAAGTCGGGAGGCGTGGTTCTCAGGAACCGCTTCCTGGCCGGTAGCCTGTAGGTTTTCTGCTCCCTCCCCCTGGCCCGTGTTGTGTTTCAATTTTAGGGACCGTGCTAAGTAGTCGCACCTGCCTAAGGCAAGGCGATTTATTTCCACATCTTTCTCCACACAATTTTCTTTGAAGTGTAAACATCCCCCACAGGTAACAAAGATATTTGTGAGTGTAAGAAAGTTATCTGTACTACCTTAAGGAAATGTATTTCAGGATCCTACCTATCTACCCACCTACCTATCCATCTGTCTGTCTATCTATCTGTCCGTCCATCTGTCCATCCATCCATCTACCTATCGATCTCTCTCTCCTCTCTCTCTCTGATTTATCTGTGGGTTTCTAGTCAATAGATGGAGAGAAAGCCAAAAGGTCTCTTGCTTCTGGAGCCGCTTAGTCTATTCCAGTTCAAAGGACTGCACACACCATGACCTCGCATTTAGGAATATTGTGTTCTGAGCTCTCGGACTTCA
Source organism: Perognathus longimembris pacificus (assembly GCF_023159225.1). Taxonomy (NCBI): domain Eukaryota; kingdom Metazoa; phylum Chordata; class Mammalia; order Rodentia; family Heteromyidae; genus Perognathus; species Perognathus longimembris. The sequence goes on from NC_063186.1 coordinate 1,753,765, forward strand.
TTTTGACATATTGATTACTGACAACTAACAACATTAAGATCTGCAGACAGAAGACTATACCTGTCCTTTTATAGGAGACATCTATACCTAGAAAGGAAAAGCCTGCAGCTGGTAAAGAGACTTATTACATAATATCATCCCTAGGTTTTCAAGACTTTACCTGACTTCAACTGAGATGAAAGGGATGTTATTTAAATGTTTTTTTTTTAATACGAGATGATCTTCTTCATTTTAAGGAAGGAGGTTATGCAACCTGAAGTTAAAACGCTCATTTTGGAATGTATTCTAAAGATGATTTCTCTGTGGTTTTCCCCGAGATAGACATAAGGCAAGCAGGCTAATAGATCTATTTCTATCTTCTTGCTAATCTGGTTTTTGTCTTAACAGAGTGCCCTAGTTTAGAACCACCAAAAAGAAAGAGAGAAATGTTTGTGCCTTTCCTTTGTATTTCCTCTTATTTTAGTAATCGGTGGTAAGTCGGAATGTTAGGTCCAGTGAGCATTGATTCTTAATTATAGTAGGATGTCTGGGTATTTTTTTAAAAGTATTCAGACTAATTGTCCCAATTCTAGAATGTTAGAACTAGGACAGACTCCATGAGATCTTTTCTTCAGTCATTTTCTTTTAATAGAAATTCATCCAATCTTATTACTCCACCAGTGAAATTGACAGTTCCAGTGACCCCCCCCCATAACAACAACAACAACAAAAATAGTATGAGTTGGAGTCATACAAACATAAAACTTGATAAAATTATCTATAATCATTCCAACTCTCATAGAGATTTTAGAAATTAATATCCATGGAAACCCCACTTGTGTATACTTTCTTACTCTTTTTTCTGATTAATGCAGTGAGCAGCCTTCTCTGAATTAATTTTCAAACACTTCATATTCAGAATGGACGACGCCTTGTTATTCTCAAGTTTTGCATCAGAACAACCTTCACAGGAAATTATAGGGATTGGAATCAGGCTCTAAAGGGGAAAGGCTGTTTGGAATATTTGAAAGTTTCCTTTAGAAAATAACATGCACAATAATCAGGTCTTTTATAAAGGATTATTTCTTGCTTCCCAGGAGAAATTATGCAAATCATCGAGGCCCTTGATGCTGGCTCTGTTTTAGGAAAGATAAACAGATGAAAATTCTTAGCCAAGGATTTTCTTTGAGTTGCATGAAAGTGAGGATTTTTTTCCTTCTCCTTACACCTGTTACCCAGGAATACTTCTCAATGTTATATAGTTACTGAAAACTATTAGATTAGCTCTTCCAGAAGATTCTGGAAGGATTCGCTTGCATCCTACAAACTGTGTTGACATGGAAAGCCCCGGCCCAGAGGAGTTTAGAAAGAGATTGAGAACAGACGGAAGATGCTCGGGACAGAGCCAGCGCAGACTTTGAGGACAAAATGGGATATGAATTTTTACTTGATACGTCGTGGATTGAGATGAATTTTTATTTATTCTCCAACACCCATTTTTATTTCCTCACTGAGTTCCAGACATGGAATCTTAACAATAACTATGTTTCAAAATGATAAATACAATCTTACTAGGCTGTTGCTTGATGTCTCAATAAAATTCAGCGATGGCTTTCAAGATACATTTTTTTTTAATGGGATGAAAGTATGGTATCAGTGGAACAGTGCCAGCCTTGAGTGCAAAAATAAGAATAATAAAACATATTAGTGGATAATGTGATGTTCCAGAATGCTTCCTACATTTAGCAATTCTTTATGATTGTTTTCATCTCAAAGCTCGGTGTTAGAGGCTCAGATCTGTAATCTTACCCACGGAGGGGGCCAACCTCGGAAGTATCACAGTTTGAGGCCAGCCCCGGGGGGGGGGGGGAGCAAAACTGTTTGAGAAACCCTGCCTCAAAATCAACCAGCAAAAAAGCAGGGCTGAGGGTTTGGCTAAGTGGTAAGGCACCAGCCCAGCAAGACGCCCGCGTTGAAATCTCCACGGCACCACAATTAAAAGAAAGAAAAGTTTAGACAAAAAACTTTTTTGCCAAAAAAAAAAAAATCCAAGCGTGTGTTACAGCATGCCAAGTGGGGAGGCGCGGTTCAGTTGGTAGAGGGTTAACTAGTGAGGGAAAGTAGAGGGTCCCGAGTTCGAGTTCCAGTCTCAGACCTGACAACGAAGAAAAAGCGAATATATCAAACATACATAAATATGTCCAGAAACAAAACAGAATCATTTTTTCCTCCTGCAAATTCTGTATCGATTGGTGAACTCGGCAACATTTCAGTAGAGATAATGAACACAAATACTAATTGTCAGTTTCCAAAGGAAAAAGAAATGTACTTGGTTCAAAGCAAAACAGGGAGGGAAATCTTTGGTTGGCATCAGACAGCGTCTGCTTGCTACTGTATTTTTTTTCCCCTAGATCATATTTATGGAGTTTCCCTTTTTAGACATACTTGAAGAAGCCAACTTGAAAAATCAGGTTATCATCTTTCTTTTCTGGAAAGGACTATGATTATTCTCTGTGTGTGTGTGGGGGGGGGGAGGTGTCCATTAACAGCCTATAAGAACGCGGGGTCAAAGGGCCATGCCAAAAATGAAGTCAGAGCCCGGGCGCTGTCCCTCCACTCAAGGCTGGCGCTCTACCACTTGAACCACAGCTCCACTTGGGGATTTTTGATGGTCACTTGGAGATAAGATTCTCATAGATGTTCCTGCCCAGGCTGGTTTTGAACTCTGATCCTCCAATCTCAGGAACTGAGTAGCTAGGATTACAGGCGTGAGCCATAGACGCTGGGCTCAGAGAAGTTGGCAGAGCCAACGCACACCTGATTTCCAGTCCCAGGACTCTAGTGTGGTATTGTCACTTAGCACCATGTCTCTGGGACTCATGGGTGGCATCTTATCTATCTGTAATTCCTTGCTTCTTCTCTGTCCATTTTGTTGCTTGTGCGCGAATATTTGGGCTGCTTAGTTTTGGTATTATGAAGAGAGTTGTAATGAGGTGTGTTGTTTTTTTTTAACAAGTCACGGACAGATTTTCCATTTAACTAATTGCCTTTAAATTGTATTACTTGATTAATATTTTGATCTTGAAGTGGTTCACTTCTGTCACAGCACAAATCATTTTTTTTGTTTTAATAAGGGAACAGAAGATTAAATAGAGAAATTAAATATGTTACTCTCAGTCGGAAAGCTTTGATATCAGGCCAATTATACCAGAAGACCATACTTCAAGAAAGCATGGAATATTCCAAAGACAGGAACGCGTTCAAATATTTTATATGCCTAGACACAAGTTCTTGTCCAATTCGGTTCAACGGTGTATTATTAAAACCGTAAGGTATCCGTTTGGACTCAAAATGTTTTAAATGCTCTTGATCAAAACTTTGCATCGCAATCACTCAAGGTCGCTGGGAGCGAGGGCAAATATTCTTCCTCGCTTTCTCCTCGTATCACAGGCTGCTTTTCATATGAAATCACCTAATCAGAGGTGAGAGGGGCAGCTCAGGGCCAACTTTTCTTGATCAGTTTGAATTAGGAAGGAGAGAGAATCAGGAACCATGCGGGGTGATGGATACACCTGGATTTTGTTTAGCTAGGAGGGAGGAAACCATATGGTTTGGGGGGGGGGGGAGGGATGAATTTATCAGGAGATCATCACTGTAAACAAAAACAACCTGGACTCAGAAAGACAGCATCCCATGTTGAATACTCTCCTATTTTGAATTTAGGAAAAAAAAAGAGAGAGAGAGAGAGACTTGACCATAAAAGGGAACGTTGGGAAGGAGAGAGAGATGACAACTTAATGGGATGAAAATACCCAGCATAGTTTTTTTTTGGCAGGCATGACAATGTCACAGTGAAAGCCTTTATTTTATACAATAAGCACACACAATAATAATAAAAATGAAATAGGCATAATAACGGATGGTAAGGGGAAAAAAGATGTGTGTGTGTGTGTGTGTGTGTGTGTGTGTGTGTGTGTACCCATATATCTTGTAAGCATGAACTCTGGGCCAAAAGCTTTGATGTCAGAGCTTCAATATGGCATCCAAAAATACCAGGAAGCCTTTAGACGTTATTTAAAAACACGATGATCTGCCATGAAAATATAAGCTATGCAATGAATAGCGGGGCGTCACCTAGAATGTACAGTATTGTGCAGGGACCTAACCAAAATGGTGTCATCCTGGTACGTGACTGAGGATTCCATCTCCATTACAGCAGAACAGCTAATGGAGGGACACCTTCTCTGCCTCTGCTCCTCCATTCTTGCTGCTCTTTCCTCTCTCCTTGCTCACTCTCTCCTCCTGTCCACTCTTCCCTCTCCTCCTTTCCTTTCTTACCTTTCTCTCTGCTGTCTCTCTCTGCTCTCTCCATCCTTGACCACTCTCATTTACAGCTTGGCTACACATACTTTATCCTTCATCTTGATCCTCTTCTTCAATATTTCTCTTTGTTGATAATCGTGTACTACGGTAAGTTCTACTTTATTTTTCTCCAATGCATGGCAAAAAAACCTTCAAATCTGGTGAAAAGAAGGGAGAGCAATTGTAAAACTCTATGGATTGAATTTTAATGAATTGCGTTTAATTAATTTCATGTTATAGTCAATAAGCATGCAAATGTTTTATATTAAGGAACGATTCTAATACTACCTTAATTAAGATGAATAAAATACACGGGAACCAGAAAATGATTTATGATTCTGGAGATGCTAATTTTTGTTTTTAAAATTTTAGCAAATCTTACGTGTACACTCATTGCTATTTTCTCAAAGACTTCAATGATAATCATGTTGCTTTATCCTTTTAATACAAGATGCATTTAATTTTATTCACACTATATTTTCTCTGGGCCTTTCTAATTAAAAGTAATTCATAAATGCTCCTGATAATTAATCATATCTTTGAACTCATTTTTTTGTTCTCTAAAGCAAGAACTAAAACGTGACAAAATTAAATTTCTCTTAGAATTCCTTCATCATTCGTGTGTGTGTGTGTGTGTGTGTGTGTGTGTGTGTGTGTTGAATTTCAGGAAAGGATTAAGACCAGTTCTATAGAAGTTACTCTATGCCAAAGTAACCTATACGATGAGGTGCAGGAAGAGTAACTAGACTGAAAGAACTTGCTAGAAAAATATCAGGAAATTAAATTTGAAGCAGTAATGAACTGTCTTTTAACTCTTGTCATTTTCAGTCATGCCCTGGACACCAGTTTCCCCTGCACCAGCCAGGATGGTGGGACATCACCAAGCTCCATGAATGGATTTGTTGTTCAGAATCATTTTTTTTTCTTTTGCTAAAATTGCACATCTATTTTACTTTCTGAAATAAAACTTGCAAGTCCCTTCTAAATCTCTCTAAACTTCTCGTCCCAGTCATCTCTCAAGGGCTGTAAACTGCAGCTTTAAAATATCACGCTCATATTTTAGGCAAGAAAAGCTGTGTTGTTATCAGAAAGCCTCAACTCCAAGGTCTATCTACTACAAAGCTATAATAAGAAAAGCAGTTTGGTACTGGCACAGGAAGAGGCTCAGAGATCCATGGAACAGAATAGAACACCCAGAAACAAACCCACACACTTACAGCTGTCTGATGTTTGACAAAGAAGCCAAAGCTATATTATCAGGGGGAAAAAGCCTGTTCAATAACTGGTGTTAAGAAAACTAGACATCCATTCATATAAACTTGTCACCACGCCCCAATATCAACCAAAGGGAATCAAAGACATTAATGTCAGACTGGAAACTTGGAAACTACTGCAAGACCGAGTAGCAGAAACACTAGAATTCAGAGGAAGAGGCGGGAAAACTTTTAGAGATCAGTCCCCAAGGGCACAGCAAATAGGAGAGAGACTTGACAAATGGGATTACATCAAAAGAAAAGGTTTCTGCACAGCAAAGGACAGAGTTACTAACTAGCCTAGTTACTAGCTAAACTGGAAAGACAACCAACAGATTGAAAGATCTTTACCAGCAATACATCTGACAAATGTCAAAATATTCAAGAAACTTAAAGAAATTACCACCCCCCCCCACAGGAATAAACTAATTAATAAATGGGTGAAGGAGCTAAACAAAGACTTCTCAGAAGAAGAACGGCAAATAGACACATGAGGAGATGCAAATCAAAGCAACACTGAGATTCCACCTCACGCCAGTTCAACTGGACAACATCAAGAATATAGCAGCAACCAGCGCTGGTGGGGTGAGGGGAAAAAACAACCCTATTGCACTGTTGGGGGGAATGTAAACTGGTACAAGCACTCCAGAAGTCTGTCTAGACAGTCCCCCCACCCCAAAAGCTAACCACAGATCTTCCCTACGACCCAGCCATACCACTCCTGGGCATCCACCCAGAGTACCACCAGCCAGGAGACCGTGAAGACACCTGCACACCCATGTTCATTGCTGCACTACTCACAATAGCTAAGTGTGGAAAGAGCCCAGACGCCCTACAGTAGATGAATGGAGCCATCAAATATGTTGCCTACACACAATGGGATTTTACTCATCCATTAGAAAGAATAAGATTATGGCATTTGCAGGGAAATGGACGTGCCTGGAACAAATCATGCTAAGTGAGGTAAGCCAAGCTAAGAGAGAGACAGTCCATGTTTTCTCTCATATGAGAGAACTAGATCTAAAATATTCAGTAGACACCGGGTAGAAAATGAACTACACAACTTGTGGGCAGGGACAGAGGGGGGAAGGGAAGGAAAAGGAGATACTATCCCCCCAAACTGTACCCATTTCCTGACTTGTGAAATGGTAACCCCTCTGTATAGCACCTTCATAACAATAAAATTATAAAAAAGAAAACACTGTGCTCCTTTACACATGCCACTTCCTTTAGGAGTTTGACATCTCGTATTAGCCTCTTAGCACCCTGTGTTTCTTGGCTCTTGTACGATGGAGCCAGGCGAAGAGACAGGATTGGAAATGTCTCCAAACCATTTCATTATTTACCATGCTGTCCCTCCGGTCTCCAAGTTCTCATTTCATTGCTTCAAAGTTACAGAAAAGTCTGTGAGGGGCTTCTCTCACCATCTCTTAGAAGCTCAGAATATGGAAAAACACACACAGGAAGAATCTCAATATCTGGTGATCTGCCTGACCGGTCCCTGTCATGACTTAGCTACTTGGCTAGATGTGAATTGAAACTCTCGATTTGGTCATTCTCCCCTTGTGGAAGATTATTTTCTGTTCCTCAGATGCAAGTCAAGTGAGATGGACATCTCATGATATAATAATTCCATTATTATGTCTCATTCCATATGGTGTAATGATTCACAATCTTTTCCCTTTAATGAGGGCATATCTTGTGGTTATGTCTTCTAACTGGCAGATAAATTTGCTGAGCCCAGGAAACTCTGTATATTTGTTTCTTCTGCTCCAATTCTGCAGAGAGCTGTGAACGGAGCCCCTCCGGCTATCCGGAAATGTGTGACTGTGGCACTCTTCTATTTTACATTGTCATCTAATTAGCAGGATTGACAAATACGCTCTGTGGGCACTGGCTACTCTCGGTTTTAGTGGAATTATTTGGAAGGTTAAGTTACATCATAAATGGCTGCTTTGCTGGCACATCTCGAGACATCTTCATGCTGAATTTCAACCAAAGCAAGCCCCACAGACAGCAGGCAGGCTCTGCCGCTCTTTATACCCAAGGCAGCAGGCCCCCGCCCCTCTGCTCTGATTGGCTGAGCTCAGGTTCACAACCCTCTTGTGATTGGCTAGTTTGAAGAGGGTAAGATGCCTTTCCATAAGGAGACCCTTACAAGTCTCAGAAATGAGATTCACAGTACACAAACCATCTCGGAGCGCGTCCACAACCTTCTCTTTCTCTCTTCCCTCCCTCCCTCCCTCCCTCCCTCCCTCCCTCCCTCCCTCCCTCCCTCCCTCCCTCCCTCCCTCCCTCCCTTCCTCCCTTCCTTCCTTCCTTTTCTCTTTCTTTTAGTCAAACTCAGTACCTGATGTTTTTGTCCCTTGGCTAGTGCTCTACCTACCCCTTAGTTGCTTATATTAAATAAAACAACTCAGGCCATTGCTTGAAATGTAAGTGTGACCACTGAGTAAACAGTTTCAAAGCCTTTGGGGTTTTTCCCCCCTAATTAATAAAGGGTTTTGTTTCTTTTTCCTCGAAGTGATAAAGTTGCTTCATTTGACTCTCCATCTAAAATGTGACCCATTTAACGGACCTGTGATTCACATAAATGGGCTGTTGTAAGAATGCACGGTCACTTGTCAAAGAGACGATAACAGGCACTTTCTCAAGCGCCTTGTGCCTGCCTAGTAAGGGCCAGTCATGTCGCTAACAAATACATTTTTCCTGAAATCAGCAAGACACCCAGAATCTTGGGGGCCTCATAGCCTTCCTTCCTGACTGTATCTGCTTCAGTCTCTCTGCAGCCCAGAAGCATAGGACATGACTCTCAGAAACGTTAATTAACCCATGCGAAGACAAAAGTAAAGTAAAACATTACCACAACCAACCCGGAGACTCCATAAACACAGGAAGCAAGACTCATAAAGAGGATCCTAATGAATATTTTATATTTGCCGCCAAGTCTTAATGATCCCCGTTAATGAATAGAAGCAGGGTGGTAAATAAGCATAAAATCATTCACATTGGGTGTTGGGCTGGCATTTCTTGTAGCAAGCTAAGGTTTGCTGGTGTCTTATTAAGGACTTAGGAGCTAATTTGTAATCTCTGAAGCCACAATTTATAGCATCGGGGGAGATGCAGGAATATCTTGAAGGACAAGAAATCAATGTTATAAACTTAAAGTCTTGTTGTAAGTAATCTCTGTTGGGGGGGAATTGTCTAAATGGTACCCCTGGGCTAGGCAACCTTTTGTGCTGGTCAATAACAAGCTGTGTAAGTATACCTACCTAGTCTTATTTTTTCCATAAACAGATTATACACAGCTGTCCTTACCTTTGTTCCTGGCTATCATGGGCTTTTTACTTTTTTTTTTTTTTTTGCTACTAACATAAATGCAGTCTCCTTTAATGCTACTTGGTGTTATAACTTTATGCAGAAAAGCTCGAAGTTATTATATAATAACTTTGTCTTTAGAATCTATATTATATAACTTCTATTTTCCCAATCATTTCTCCCTAAAACTTCCTATTTTTTAAACATGAAAACCATGCACAAAAAAATGGTGATCTCTTTGTACTCTGTGTGTGTGTGTGTGTGTGTGTGTGTGAAAATGATTCCTACTTTTCGGGGGAGCAAAGGAAAGGGTATAGAAGGAGAGGGAAGGAAGAAGGGTAAACACACGCAGCCGTGCTATTCAGTAGACACTGGGTAGAAAATGAACTCGGCAACCTGTGGGCAGGGACAGGAGGAGAAACTGGGAGAAAGCAAAGGATGGGGTAACATTGTCCAAAAAAACCCAAAAACCAGTACTCATTACCTGACTTATGAAAGGGCAACACCTCTGTAACCTTCATCATAACAATAAAATTATATGTAAAAATAAAGGGTCCAGAAATCTTTACACCAAATTACTTTCCTTCCATCCTAAATCTCTCGCAGACCCTAAATGTGTCATTATCTTCAACACAGGTGACTCCATAGCCAGCACAGGTTGAGGTCTTGGGTCAGATTGTCAAGAACTTGCCACAATGTGTACCTGAGGGAACGCATTATTTTAAGGCCACCCAATAAACCCTCTGTTTTTCTGAAGCTGATGTAAACTGGGAGTTGGATGCTCTATGCCAGTGCTGGGCCTTGGACTCAGGGCCTGAGCACTGTCCCTGGCTTCTTCCCGCTCAAGGCTAGCACTCTGCCACTTGAGCCACAGCGCCACCTCTGGCCGTTTTCTATATATGTGGTGCTGGGGAATCGAACCCAGGGCCTCATGTATACGAGGCAAGCACTCTTGCCACTAGGCCATATTCCCAGCCCTGCGTTCTACTAACTTGAAAACAACAGAATTCTACGAACTTAAGAGTGACCAACCCTCTGTCTAGCTTCTAGATTTAAAAAGAAAAAAAAAAAAGCCAAAGAAAAAGGAACTGCTCCTCCACCTTATGGAGTAAAAATAAAGTCAGAGAGTGGAGACCAAGGAGAGGGAAGGTAAAATGGAAGGCTGCCGTCCTCAACGGGAGATTGTCTTAATAACGTAAGACTGAGTCATGCATTGTTAATGAAGTTAGTGCTTTAAATGACTATGTGAGCATGTGACGAGATCTGCTGTGACGGCCTACGTGGTTTTTGAAATTTCTTGAGCACGACGGTGGAGGTGTTATTACGTGCACACAGCTGTGGCGTGATGGGACCGTTTCACTGAGAAGCGTACTATGCTTCTTTTCATCCCAGAAAGGATGTCAGGAACGTGATTTGCTCATTCCTGTTATTTTTCGTTCATTTTAATCTGGTTTGTTTTTTTTTTTTTTTTTTTTGTTTTGGTTTAAATCTATTTAGAATTTTTCCTCGTTACCTTCCCATTCTTGGGACAAAGGGTCTGCAGTTGGAACGACCTGTCCACACCCACCCTTTTCCACTCATGGGAATGGATGAGCTACACATCCGGGATAGAACGGCGTCCTTACAATTCTACTTGCAGTGAGGGGGTGGCAGCACTCACGGAGAAATGCGTCTGTGAAAATTTCATTGGCCTGGATGAAAAAGGATGGCTGATTCTAGAAGACATGAAGTAGGGAATTTTGAAATAGGAGAGAAAATTGGTATGCCTGGAATAGTATCTAAATGATGGGGCATTTTTCTCCGTCAAATCTCAGCGGCCGGACTCCATTTCTGTGCCCTTCTTACATTACTTAACTAAATGTGAAGCTTTCCTCAAATTGTGTGGGAGAGGAAGTGGAAAGACAGAAGATGCTGGAAGTTAACTGAATACCGGTTATTTCAGAGCTAGAGATGAAATAGAAACTCAGGTCGTTACTCAGGATCTATCTCCTCTGTCTCTGTCTCTCTCTGTCTCTCTGTCTCTCTCACACACACGCACGTGCGCACACACACACACACACACGAAGCCACAGTAAAACCCAGAATTTTACAGTGTGTGAGGTGAGTACTGTTGAGTTCATAAATCTAAAAACAAACATAGCAGAATCTTAGCTTTCTGTCTGTTTCAAGCTGAAACTGTGGCCACTATCTTTAAATGACAGAAAGGACAAAAGAAATTTATTCCATCAAATCCACTGACCATTGTCACCCAAAGTTATTCTTTCATTGAAAGGTGTAAAATGACCATATTTTTTTCTAGTTAGAGAGTTAAGTTTACTAGCTAGGAATTCTCTCTTGTTAAAAAAAAGAAATGTTGGGTTTTATTCTATAAAATATGTAAAATACATTGAAACGCTAACACTGATCTTATGATTATTAGGATGAAGTGGCTCATTTCAAACATCTTTGAAAACATCTTAGTAATATGTCACGCCAATTTTTTTTATAGTTAGCATAAAGCAGAGACTGTCCCCAATTTTTCATAGTGAACATGCAGAATTATGCACTTACCATTTCTTGCTTTGGGAAAGGAATCTCTACTATTAAATCCCAGAATTTTGATAGGTACAGGTAAACACGGGTTTGTAATATATGTGTCATATACAACATGTAATATATACAGTATAAAATATGTTACACATATAACTATATGCATTTAAACTTGATGCACCAAGCATATAATATATATATTGATATTGTATGTTATGCATACATTTTCTTTATTCCTGTAACTTGATGTTCCAGGGCTGATGAGGGAAACTATCTGGATGGATCTTTTCTGCCTGGGGATGGACGTGAATTGTTATGGACCTGCCTGTTTTAGGATGAAAGCGGGTACCTATCTTTGTCTAGCTGTTGTCTACTTTCTGAACCACCTCTGTCACCTAATGACACATTTCCTCCTGTCTCTGTAGACAAAACTGCATAACAATAAACTCTTTCAGGACATCATGGTTTGGGTTCTAGGTGATCTTACATTTCCCTTTGTGTTGATTCATATAATTGGGGGGGGGGGTTGATTTAAGTTGCTATGAAATGGTAGAAGTAGCTAAGTAATTAGGCCCTGCTGATTTGTAAGTTCATAAATATTACTTGTGTAGGCTAATGAATATGTATACACACATATACAACTTTTATGTGTATCGTTTTGCCATCTGCTCTTAGGTGACGTGCCAAGGTCGGCCCTGAATTCCCCATCTTCCGTGTGTGCCGAGCATTTGATGTGACTCACAGCACGGAGAACTGGGGTGTCCAGCTGGCGTGTAGAAGTTCATGAGCCGAGAGAGCAAAGTCTATGGGCCTGAGCCTTTGACCCACTAACATGCTACCCAACAACACTACATGGAAGGACAGGATAGAGGGAAAGCAAACCGCATACTGAAGGACTCACAAAGTTAAAAGCAAATTTATGTAAATTAACGCAAAGGCTTTGTAACACTCGTAGTTTTAGTGCCCAACGTTTGTGGAAACTTGAAAGCAAATGAAGGTCAGCAGTATGGTGGGTCCTCAAAAGACTAAACCTAGAACTACCCTATGACCCAGCAACCGCACTCCTGGACATTTACCCGAATGACCACATGCGAGAAAGCTACCAGCACAACCATGTCCATTGCCGCGTTTATTACCCAGGTGCCCCTCAGCAGATGAATGGAGCAAGAAAATACCTTCCATCAGAAAGAATGACATTGCCCCATTTGTAAGGAAATGGGAAGATTTGGGGGGGAAATTAACTGAAAGCAAATGAAGGCTAAGGGAGCTGATGAAAGAAGTTAAAAATCTCATGAGAGTAGTTTTAAGGCTATATATATGGCACAATATATATGTTACATTTTTGTTAATTTTCCTTGTTTGACTTATTATGCAGTCAATGGAAGTCCAATATAAATAAGGAATTTGGTAAATTTGGGATTTCGATCAGTATATGAAATATAGTAACTTACTTTTCACAGAGTGAAATTGCTGACAAGTGATTTAACTCTGTCCAGCTTTCCTATGAACATGTGTTTTTTTTTTAAAAATATTTATACTTTTGTAGAATATTCTGACTGCTAATCCTGCAAATAAGTCAGCAAGGCAGGGAGAGAAAATCTACCGCGGAATTTGGGGAGAATTGTCAACTTTTCTCCATTGCTTTTGCACAAATGATGCTTAAGTGGCTTTCACCACATGTCTGTAGGAAGATGTTTTTCTGAAAGCTCTAGAAACTAACATCATCTCTGTAACGAGCCTGCACAGTGCAGACATTAGTGCCTTCCAACTGATTTTAAGAAAAATACATCAATACAAAAAAAAAAAAGAGAGAGAGAAAGAAAACAACCCAAACCCACCTTCCTGTCTGCGATGGCTTTCTGTGATTGAAGCACTTAGGCTGCCTGCAATGCTGTTGTATAACATTTCAGATATTTTAAGATTCTGGCGGAGGAAGAGCATAGGAAACAAGGCACAGGCCGCTCACCCCCGTTTTGCAAAGCAAATGTGGGTTTCAGAGCGAAGTTTGCAATGTTGTTTCCCTTTACATGGAAAAAAGAAGATGTTTGGCAACTTGTGCATTCTACGCAGGCTTGAAGAATGGTGCAGCTTGCTCGTACCCAATTAGAAATGATGTCTGCACATCAGACAGAAGAGATAACTGAAATCCTCTTGGTTTTCATTGGGAGCGGCTTGGGCGGGGCGTGTGATGGCGTGTGATGGTGCTCCCAGTCTCCTGACAGGTCCTCCGTGAGCACACACCGCTGTTCACATGATGGCTACTAATTCCCGATTTTAACGGATGACCGGGACCGGATGTGGCCATCCTCTAGTGAGCTGAGCAGGTGGTTCTCAGCCAGCGCCGCCAGCGTGGCAGCAATGGTGTGGCTTCCGCACGCACTCCAGAAAACGCCCAAGGGACGAGATAGGGGAGTTAGGCTCACCAAGCGCCAGGGGCTCCCGCCTGTCACCCTGGATCCTCCGCAGGCTGACATGTGAGGATCCTGGTTCAAAGCCAGCCTGGGCAGCAAAGTCCAGTTTTCTGGTGGTTCATTGGAGATAAGAGTCTCATGGACTTTCCTGCCCAGGCTGGCTTTGAACCAGGATCCTCAGATCTCAGCTTCGTGAGTAGCTAGGACGACAGGCGGCGCCACCAGTGCCCAGCTCATTTTGGGGGTATTTTTAAGCATACCAAAAAACCCAAACCCAAATGTTCCACTCCTGAAAACCAATTTGCCATAGAAGCACTGAAAACTTGGACCCGTGCTTGCATTTTAATCTCTATATAATGACAACATTTAAAAAAATATTGGCAGCTTCCCATGAAATTACTTTAAATTTGGATAAAATGTGTTTAAGTAACCTGCCAAGCATACAGCTTGCTCCAGAGTTGTTGAAACTCTGTCGACTGGCTTCTCCTTACACGATGGGAATATTACCATGCATTGTGGGGAACTGGTAAACAACCTTGCCATATTCTCAGTGAACTCAACCCGTCTTCCAGGTGTGGAATTCTCTAGCTCTCCACACCAGAAGCTGACTCCCATGCCTGAGGTGCAGGGGAAACTGGTGCTTTGAGATCTACCATGGAGCACGCGAGTTGACTTTTCTAGGTTGATAAATATTTCATTTCTGTGATTGATTCTTGTTGCTTTATTCAATTTCCCTCCTCATCATGTTTGCTTGTAAAAGTTTAATGCTCTCATTTTCTCTGACCTACCAAATTAACCTTGTGCACACTGCACCACGGTTAGCTTCTTGAGTTCTTATTACAGTCAGCTTGGAATATATATATAATATATGTATACACTTTGCAATTCCTCGTGGCCCCTTGCATAGCTTGTATTGCCTCTGAGCCTCACTTATGATTCCTCACAACAGGTAGCAGAGATTAAGCTGCTCACCTCACCCAGAGTAGGTGACGATTCTATTCTTTCAGCTCTTAACTCTGTCTCCATGTAATTTCTTTGCTGGTGGAATGCATATGATTGAGATATGGCTCTGAAGACACTGTGCGCAAATGGCGGTATTTCAGCTTGTTGACGGTCCATAACCCTAAACACAACTTAGCAAACATTCCAGCAACAGGTCTGGGTAAGTTTCCTTGGAGGAAGACAGGTTTACCATTGATGTGTGTGTGTGTGTGTGTGTGTGTGTGTGTGTGTGTGTGTGTGTGTATAAAATACACACCTATAAAGACAAGTTTACCATTTATATATATATATATATACATACATAAATACATTACATATATATATATGAAGACAAGTTCACCATTTATCTGTATCTATATATCTCTCCAAAAAAAAAAAAAAAGACAAGAGTAGTGCTTTAACAATTCCCCCCAAATCTACCATCTGCTCGTTCAGACAGACCGAGGCTGGTGGGTCTTCCGTAAGCAAGTTCCTGAAGAGCTTTCTGTGAGAGCCAAGGTGGACGCCCATCCTTCATGACCACCAGTGCCTCCCATAGTTCCTCTTCCCCCTCTTCTCCCTGATCAGACTCTGCCTCGAAAGAAACTGTTTCCATACGCACTCCATCTGCCAACTGGATCACACCTCTGCACGCGCCTGATTTGTTCCGTCCTTCTGTTCGTTCTCTCGCATCCACTACAAAAGGTGTCTAACACGTACTTCTTGGCCACGTGTGTGTTACGGGAAAAACAACTCAAGTTGTCACATTGTCCAACTCTTAGAGAGAAACACAGCGGTGACAACAGTGTTGAGTTGGTACAGAACCATAAAGGACAAGTAAGAACAAGAAAACAGCAGCCAGCGTCTCCACAGGAAGTCCAGCTGCTGCTCAGTAAACGTTCCTGAAGTTTCTAAAGAACTGGGTGAGAAGGGAGTGATTTCTTTCCCTGAGACCAGCACCGAGCCTTTTATCTCCTCACGATAACACACTTCAAATCATATTTGAGACACAGAAGGACCAACTTGTAGAAAACGCTCCATTTAATTTTTGACACCAAAGGTTAAACAGAAGCTTTTCCCCCATTCATTTTATAGCCAGGAAAGAAAAAAAAAAATCTCTAAATCCTCCACGGTGCAGAAAAGAAATTTTAAGTAGGTTATCTTCATTTGACTTGCAAAAGGAAATGTGCTTTCATCTTCAAACATTCTGGTATTCCAGGACTCACACACACACACACACACACACACACACACACACACACACACACCCCTCAGCGTCTCACAAAGCAACGGGGCCACTGTCAGATCTTATAATTAACGATAGTTGCTTAGTCTCTAAAACAAAAATCCCCCTGAAAAATAATCTACATCCATCAGACCTTGGAAGCCTGCTTTGAGCCGTCCCCCAAGGGAGCAACAACACGAAGACACAGGACACAATATTTAGAGAGCCAACCTTGTATCAAATATTCCGTGTGATAAAGATAAAGCTATCTATCTATCCATCCATCACCGCCTACGAGAAGCTTCCTGAGCCCTTCCTCACCACTGACTAGACAGGCCAGTAAGATGAGCGGTTGTGAGTTTGTGTCCAAGTATTTAAAAGCCCACTGAAGGACTGCTATTGGTTTGTTTCCCTGGCTTCTCGCGATGTGACAGAATAACTTACAACGTGTGCGTGCGTGGGACTGAATTTCACAATGTCATTTTAGGCGACGACTTCTCTTTTTTTTGAATATCCTGCTCGGGCCTGAGGTATCTTAGCTCTTGATAGACGAGGCCGGCGCGGCGGCGTAGGAATCACCACTGCTGTTGAGCCCGCGTCCATTCGCCATCCTGGTATCCACGAGTCTCTCCCTGTGGGAAGGCGGAGGAGGGCGGATGGGGGGACCTTTGAGAGAGTGCTAGGAGAGGAAACAGCTCCTGAAATAAGAATGCAAAGACCGGGCAAATGCTGGGACGCACAGGTCACACCTTCGTCCAAGAACGATTCCAATCACGAAGTCCATTGACCGTTACTCCGTCACGGGAGGATCTCAGCTCGCGTTTGGCCGCTGTCAGCATTGCTTTCTTGCCTCGGTTATTTTATTTTTCATGCTCATGTATCAACCGATGGGAAAATATTGGCATCGCTGGCAGTCCCCTTATTAAAGCCCAGTGACACGCTCGTTAGGACTGAACGGATCTAATTAGTTGTCTGCAGATATGGACAGGAGTTTATTGGAAAACGCAATGACTTTTTCAGTTGTTGGGAGTGAAACTGTCTTTTGACAATTAATAGTCAGGATTATAAAATGTTATTATGAGTTTCATTACCCTTTTGGACATGTTTCCTGGATAATTGAGCCAGACCGAATGCCAAAGTATTTATAAACACCTAATTACTATGGTGGACAAGGTAGGGATTGAATCTTGACCCGGCTTCAAGCAAACAAACCAAAACACCCACCAAAAATAACAATAGAGCTGCTCCTGAATTTTTGGCATAGCCAAGTTTCTTGTGCTTTAGTTCTGTGTAAATAACGGATGTAACCAATACTGAAGAAAACCACTTAACCTTGTCTATATACACGTCTCTATTCCTGTCCCCTTTGAATAACTCGGGAGTTATTCCAGAGGAGACCTTGCACAACCGCTGATTTACCAATCTTTCAAGGAATAATTTTGAAGTGTATTCGGTCATTTTTCTCTCCCACCCTGCCTATGCTTATGAAGGTAGTTCTTTACAAAAATCTAGGGCAAGAAATGTAACAATCTTAGGAGAATTCAACATCTCTCTTGCCTTTTGGACTGTAACAAATCAGCCCTGAATTTACTGGCTTAAGGCAAACATCCCTGTTTTATGATTTCTTAGGATTTTTGGCTGCGTTGTGGCAGCTAGCCAGATACCTGTCACATGCCCCCCCAAATTGTTTTTCATTATGTGAGATAAGGAATTTGTTAGCATTCAAACATGTGTAGTAATACTAAAAGTAAGAGCGCTAATGTTTGCTAAATGATGCTTTTCTTCCTATCTTTCTGTCAAGGCTTCACATGAATTGCAATGGACTAATGAGGTAGAGTCTAGAATATTATGTATATTCTTCTAAGTTTGCCCTCTGCTACGGAATGTCTGGGCTTTTATTAACTGAGGGACTTCTGGTTGCTGGTGGCTCCCGTCTGTCACCCCAGCTACTCAGGAGGCTGAGAGCTGAGGATCCTGGTTCAAAGCCAGCCTGGGCAGGAAAGTCCATGAGACGCTTATCTCCAATGAACCACCCAGAAAACTAGAAGTGGAGCTGTGGCTCCAAGTGGTAGAGCCGTTAGCCTTGAGCAGAAGAGCTCAGGCACAATGCCCAGGCCCAGAGTTCAAGCCCCACAACCCCCAAATCTAAAACAAAACAAAACAAAACAAAACCCTAAAAGGACTAAGCCTGCACTTCAAACAGAAATATTCACCACGGCAGCGTAAAGATTTCGAAGTCATAGTAGGAATACTACATGGAAGGAAAGAGAACGGGGAATGTCGCAAGCCAAGCTCTGTCAACGACTATTTTGTCTTAGAAACAGTGAGCTTGCTTCACCACGCAGCCTGTGCCCTACGAAGGCCAAAGACCATGCCGAGAAAGAGCTGGAACTACTAGATGAAGACTTTCTTTGTTATGGTTGCATATTTTTGCAGAGGGGGGGAAGGAGAAGGGAGAGGGAGGGAGGGAGAGGAGTCTCCAGTGTCTGTCAGGTGAGGAGGTGGTAACATTCCAAGGGTGGGATGAATTCCACGACGTCAGGTTCCAGAACTCACCCTTGCCCTCCTAACACGGAGACACCCCTCTCGCCTGACACCAAGGATCAGAGGAGACCAGCCACGCCACGAGCTAAGACCCTGGGCTCCTTCTGCACCCATGAGGCCGTGGGCAAATACGGATCGAATACTAACGAGCCTTAAACCCCGTGTTTGATTGCACCGCCTGGGTCTTCCGATGGAAGGGTTGACTCTGAAAGCCCTTCACCTTGTTTGGCGTGGGTGATTGGGGAGATTCATGTGCCCCGGGGGGTTCGGGTTCCCCCCAGCCATCAATAATGCACGCTGCTCAGCCGCCCAGATTCCAGAAAGGTCGTGCACACTCGGGCGTGCCCATCACAAAGATAGCCTTCTCTGGTGATATGAATAAGCAAATAACCGTGCTCTTTCCTTGGAAAGAATAATGCCTGAGGCTGTCAGGGGTGGTTGCTGACCTGCACCCCATCTTCTCTCAACACACCCAGGATGTCCTAAAGAAGAGAGAGCAGCCTGGCACGGGGGGGGGGGGGGGGGAGGGGGGAGGCATTCCCACAAGGCCACGTGTGACAGTTGGTCCTGGACCTAGGCTTCTGGACACTCAGCTGCCTTCACTTTCTGGGGACCAAGACTTGTATTGACAGTTTGGCTTCCACCGAGAGGATGGCACCCGGCAGAGCTGGAGAAATCCTGAGAGCATGATGCTGTGTGAAATGGATGGGGGCAGATAGCTGTCATCAGACCGGACGCACAGGTCCCTAGAGCCGGGAAACAAGATGGCGGAGGGCTTGAGGCTGGGGAGCATGGAGACACCAGCCGGGAAACAGATACGGCGTGTGTCTGCATCCAGTGAGAAAGTAAGGCTGTAGATTGATGGCGGAGAAAGCTGCACAGCAATGAGCACCTGCGCAAGGCCACGGAACTGGGTTTACATGGATAACGTGGCCCATCGCTTTTTCGGTGGAGAGTATTCTCCTGCAAGGAAGGGTGGCATATTTTGAGGCAGAGCCGAGACTCCCCCGTCTGAGCTGGTGTTTACAAACCATGTCAGAACTTTCCCATAATGATTTCTTTAGCAGCAATCTTAGGGGTATTAATTTAAAAATAACCATTAGAGTGAGCATTAAAAGCCTAAATAACGTTTTTAGACACATAATTGCAGATGTAATTGGACCTGTCAGCTTACTAATGTTTGTAATTAAAAGAGGAATGCTTCAAATAAAAGACACTTTAACACCAAGCCTAACTCTAAATAACGCAAACATTTTCTAAACGTTCCAAATCAAAAGTCAGGAAGCTAGAAAAGTACAAACAAGCGCGGAAACGATTCACAACCCAGCTCGCTGCTTGTCTGGGGGTGGGTTTGATTTGCAGAGCTCTTCTGTTTGAAAGGAAAGAAGCCCTGTAGCGTCCGAAATCTAAACAGAGCTCTACTTCAAGAATCCGCCGATTTAGAAATCAAGGACTGTAAGGGCTTCATTCCTCCATCTTTTCCACTCGGGCTAGTCTGTTTCCCTCGGTACATGGAGGGTACTTGCCTTCACCAAGCGGACTTCAGCATAATGCTCACTGTTGGAAATGAGAATTACCCCCACCAGATTATCTTCATATATAATAGATCACAAATATGACATAGGCCTGCCTGTGTGTGTGCACACACGTAGGTGCTGCATGAATGTGTGTGCGTGTGTGCGTGCGTGCGTGCGCGTGCGTGTGTGTGTCTGGGCGCGGTGGGCCTGTGTGTCTGCTTTTTCTCAAGTTGCGATTCTAGGTCTACCCAGCCGTGTTGGGGTTCACCGTCACAAGAGCACAGAATTGAGTTGCGTGGCCTCTCCCTGGGCCTGCGCACACCTCTGACACCGAGAGCCGCGTGACGGAACAGGGATTTCTAGTGATCGCTCACGCCTGCGAACCGTCTCTCGGCACTCGGCTTCCAGGTCAAAGGTTAAGATTCTACTGAGTATCCCTTCGTTCCAAGGTAAATATTATGCAAATGCCACTTGGCGGTGGCTCTGAGAATTCAGCAGGCAATTTAATGTGTCAGAGACCCATCCTCGCCCTTCTTTCAAGCTTGGGCAAATGCAATTTAATGAAGAGGC
This sequence comes from Perognathus longimembris pacificus, assembly GCF_023159225.1. Lineage (NCBI taxonomy): Eukaryota > Metazoa > Chordata > Mammalia > Rodentia > Heteromyidae > Perognathus > Perognathus longimembris. The sequence goes on from NC_063186.1 coordinate 1,774,454, forward strand.
CAGATGGGCTTCCTTGAGCCATTTATCAGGTTATAAAATCCTAGCGTCCTATAAATGTCTGCCTCCCAAACGCACACAGTGCGGTTGTTATTATTTTCTACAATATTATCACCTCGCAATTTAGATGAAGTGCCTGTGTGAAGAATAGCTTTTTTTTTTTATTAAAAACGATAAATAGGCCTCTTCTTGACACGATAGGATAGAAAGCCAGTGGCGCGGGGGGTTGTTTGGCTAGTTCCTCCGAACGAAACTTTATTAGAGATTAGATAAGAAATTCTAACTTTTTTTTTTTTTTAAATAAAGGAAAGACGTGATTTCCTTACAGAACGCTATTTGCCCCAAGACAGCTCCACGGGCTGCAAGTGGCTGTTGTTTTTCTAGAAGTACCGCGGGAGAAGGACACGGGGGTTTCCTCAAGGCTTAGTTTCCTTCTCCGAGTGTCGGGTTTATAGATCATCTCTCTGCCGATTTCCCCGCGATAGCCAGGGAGAAGTGGCTGTGTTTTCCTTCCTTTCCAATTACCTCTCCTCCTTATCTTTCCACCGCTCCATCCGCCCGCCCATCCGTCTTTTGGATGACTTGTCATTTGAATGGCTAAACAGTACCACACGGGCACCTTCCCCTTGGAAAATATGTTGGGGTTTTTTTTTTTTTTCAATTACACGTGTTGGTGTGAGGCTGAAAAACCCTTGAAAAATGTTCACGAGGCCCACGGTTTCACAGAATGCAGGCAGACACGGAGAACCCGTCTCCGTGTGGCTGAAGCAACACTGTCACTGTCATCATACAAGAGACCCGGACACTGAAGATCAAGGCTGCTCAGGCCTGTCGACATTCTTATTTGATTATTATTATTATTATTATTTTTTTTGGCCAGTCCTGGGCCTTGGACTCAGGGCCTGAGCACTGTCCCTGGCTTCTTTTTGCTCAAGGCTAGCACTCTGCCACTTGAGCCACAGCGCCGCTTCTGGCCGTTTTCTGTATATGTGGTGCTGGGGAATCGAACGTAGGGCCTCATGTATCCGAGGCAGGCACTCTTGCCACTAGGCCATATTCCCAGCCCTTATTTGATTATTTTTGATCAATCTATACTTATATTTATGTATATATCATATATATTTATATATATATATATATATAGCAATCTAAACTGAATCGAAGTTGCTATCTCTTGGCAGAACAAAGGAATGAGGGAGACGCTCTGAATCGATAGTAGAAAAGCATGAACAAGCATGAGGTGGTGTGTGTGTGGGGGGGAGGAAGATAAATTTCATGAAATGGAATGTGGTAAGAACAGTGCAAAGTTTAAACTCAATATTTCAGAATACATGAGCCGCACAAAGTCAGGGCAGGACCTCGCTTCTTATTGGTCAACAACAAGTGAGAAGAAAATAAAAAAACAACAAACCAACCCAAGGGCCATCGCTTGAAAACAAAGTGTCTTCCCACCTTCTTAGTCAGTGACAGGACACAAGGACAGGACATTTTATTATGTACAGGCTCTCTTGTGGCAAAACGAAGTAACCGAATCAAAAATAATTATTCACGAATCTAAGTATTTTGTATTTTGTTCCACCTGGTCTCACGGTAGACTTTTGAAGCCACATGAACCATCTTAGCACTGTAAAGGAAAGGCCGTCATTTGAAAATAGGTATAAAAATATGTCCTTTGATAGGTGTTTCAGTATTTCTGGTTCACAAAGCGACTATTCTGCTTTTGTGTGTGAAAGATCTTACGTGAAATTCAAGGTCTGAGCTCTGACTTCAGTTTTCCCGACTTCAATTTTTTTTCCTTCCTGCAATAGTTAGTAAGTACTCTGTACATGTTGGGGCAACAAATGCTACTTTCCAATTGTAATTATTGCCACTTTAATATTGTAGACTAATGTGTCGGCACCTCAGTTTTTCTCATGTGTTTTGGCCAAGATTAAAAAACAAACAAACAAAAAAAAAAAACAAGCAGAGGTAGAAGAGAGACAGAAAAAAATATTTCTGTAACCAAGGAGCGAATCATTTTTAATAGTATGTAAAGATTCTCTTACCAGCAGGTAGGTAGTTGAGTAAGAACCACAGAAAAATAACTTCGCTTGGCCCCCACATATACTTCCCAACAAGAGAACTTAAAAACAATTCACGTACAAACAACCTCTTCCTTGCCTAGCTCCTCACCCAACACCCTCAGCGAGAACATACGCATGTCATTCTGGAGTAAGTTCCCTTAGCACTAATCAAAGACCCGAAACACAAAGCCCCAAACCACCCTGCTCTCCAGTGGACTCGGGTCCGTCCTGCCGCTTGCTTTGCTTGGTAAACGGCCATGCCTCCTTCCTCGTTAGGGTTCATTTAGAAGAACGGGGCGTGCGATGGCCGCTCCTCTCTGGCAGGCTGCTCACGTGCGAGAATCATTTACACGCGGTGCAGCCAACGTCTAAAACAAATGGTTTTAGATCACTTTATCACTCCAACCTATTTGTCAAACGGCTACGCTGCTGTCTGTGAGATCCCCAACTCGGGGACAAAACTGTGTTTAAACAAACAAGGGTCTGCTTGACTGCGCTGCGGTTCAGAGGAAAAGAACTGAACAGAGGCTAGGCAGAGACGCACTGGGAAGTTCACACCTAGGCTTGCTTGCACCCCACCGACGTAAAATCATGTCCCATTGGATAGGATGGGACTGGGTGGTAGACGGCATTACTTTCCTCAAGCTTAAGGGAAAAATCCACCTTACTTCATAAAGTTACTATATATATATATAATTTTTTTTGCCTCCCTGTATCTTACCGAACCTATCGTAGGCCAAGGTTAGTTAATCGCCATGCTAAAAAAAAAAAAAAAATGACAGTGAAAATGTATCCACACCGTTATCTGCTGCGGGCTTCTGAGTCTACTCCTTTACCATCAGCCATTATTTTTAATTAATCGGAAATGATTCCCATGAAAACTCCATAGCGACACTTTTCTTATCAGGAACCACCTCTCCCCCCCATTGACTGGAGCATATTATTTGGAAAGAGAGGTAGTGGTATTCCGAAGATAGTTAAGCCTTCTAGTAAATTCTAAGCCAGCGGTTTTAATTCTCCTCGCTCTATCCTATTGAATAGGAAGTCACAGCATTGGGGGGGAAAAATGGTACCCACTTCATGATCTCCTGTCTCATCACTTTCTCCTTCCATCACACCCCTTTTTATGGTCTTGATTATGTCTATTATACTTTCCCTTCTAAGAGAAAAATAGCAAGTGATGGAAAAGAGTACTTCCATTAAAAAAAAAATACATACAGAAGCATTCCGTGAAAGACAGTAAGGAAGAGATTTGGGGGGATGGGGGAACCAAGAAGAAAGAAAACTAGAGAACAGCTGCGTTTTCATTATTATTCTAATGTATTCTTCCTGTTTCTCCTTTAGAGAGTCTCCGGTACCCATCACTGGCTCTACAAGCGTGTTTTCTTGCAGTGTTATCCCCATTCTTGCTAACTCAGACTGAAAGGGAAGAGAAGGTGATCTCTTTCCTCAAGGACGGGGAGAACTTAAATAGCCTGATGTCTTCTCTCTATGATTGCCCAAGGTTTTTTTTTTTTTTTTTTTTTTTTTTTTTTTTTTAATGTGAGGGGTATCAGCATCCTTCTCTGAAACTAACAGCTATTGAGCAACTTTTATAATTAAAGTGTTAATTAGAGCTAGAGAAGTAGCGATGCAATCACGATTAAAAAAATTTGTAGGAAATTTATAAAATAAACATTTGGAAATGATCTCCACTGCTGAATTCAGTATGTGATCTAATTTAGATAAAGGTTTACTCCTTGATAACATCGTGGGACATAATGATTAGACTTTATGACCTTGACGTTTATGGAGATCATTTTTTTTCCGTGAAGACTCAAAATTACAACAGAATTCATAACATGAACGTAAACAAAATGAACATTGCTTATAACTGGATGGACCAACATCTTTAGTCCTTAAAAAATGTGACACTATTTGCAATCCTAAATACTATGGTCTGTATAGAATTTTATATGTTCCTGTATGTTTTTCCAAAAAGATTTTAAAACAATCTTTTACAACATAGTGTATCAGCTTGAGTTGTGTTCATAATATTTAAGTATTGAAACAAAGAAGAAACCAAGTTAAAAGTCTTATTTTTTTTCTTCCTTATTATATAGGATGCAGATCCTGGGGCTTGAACTCAGGGCCTAGGTGCTGTTCTTGAGTGGTTTTGTTCAAGGCAGGTGCTCTACCACTTGAACCACAGCTCCGAATCTGTGTGTGTGTGTCTGTCTGTCTGTCTCTTTTTGAGTAGTTAATCAGAGAGGAGGATCTCGCGGCCTTTCCTGCCTTCCAACAGCTATCCTCAGATCTCAGCCTCCTGAGTAGCTAGGATGCCAGGCGGGAGACACCAGCGCCCAGCTTTTTTTCCCTTTAGGATCAAGGGGGTTTTGTTGTTTACTTTTACCACAGTCAGATACATTTATTTCAAAGCGCATTATGCAATAGGAGTCGAGCTATGTAGTCTAAGGGTGTGTGGGGCGGGCTTGGGAAAGACGGAGGGGAATGAAGGAAGAATGACACGGAATTATAAACGCATTCAGAACTGTAAACTCACTCAACAGAACTGGACGGTGCAAACATCACCCTGGGGGAGGGGGAGACGATGATTTTAAGTCAACAGCAAATTGTCTGAAAAGAAATCACGACAGAATTCTAGTTATGATAGCTGTAAAAATATAAATAAAATAAACAAAAAAAATCCCCTAGGAATAAATTTATCCGAAGGAGGCCATTGAGCTCTATAATAAAAACAAGGACATTGATAAGACACATGGAAGAGGACTAAAAAGATGGGCAGGAAGATACTAGTATTTATGGATGGGAAAACTCAGGAGAGTGAAAGTGTCTGGAGCAATCAATGCAGACGACAGACTCAAGGCTTTCTCCATTAAACTGCCCATCGAATGCTTCACGGACTTAGTTCTGTGAATCCGAACATTCCCGTCAAACCAACACAACCCCAAAGTAGCCACTGACATACTGAGAACGAGGAAGATAATAAATCATGAGAGGTGATATATATATATATATATATATATATATATATAATACATATACATATATATGTCTGTATGGCTGTTTTTCTTCTTTCTTGGTTCCAAGTCAATTAAAAGCACGCCAAGCTTCCCAGGGCCCTGTGTAGCAATAACCCAGTTCTTCCTTTAATCCAATTTCAAGGGGTGTTCCTGCGGCTGACAGTAATACAGCCCTTGTGATGACCAATTAGGTATTCCACATAAAATCCACAGCTGCTCCGCCGGAGAAAATGATGACTGTAACAGCTGGTTGTGTGCTGATAAGGTTATCAAACAGGAAACTAAATCTTGGAAATCAGTATCTCATGATTCCAGCCTTCTGCAGCTTCCACGCGGCTGGCTATTTCGTTCAGGACACTGGCAGAATGAGTCAGCTTAAAGCTCAAAAAAACCCAATCAAACTACAGAATTCGTGTCGCGGACGTGGCTGGCAAAGCTGTCACTCAGGGACGCACCGAGCTCCTCACGCTTCCTCCCCAGTACTTCATCAGCCAGGAATGGATTAAGATGACGGGCTGGGACCCATTCATCGAAAAGCCCCACACAAGATGGGCGAGAGTAGACGAATCCGTCCGTGAAGATGTCATCCACGTGAACGCACGCATTAGGCAGGGATGTACACGGCGTGTTAGTTTTATCCCTCTCGGGAAATCTTTTTAATGTAGTTCAGGAGAAAGCCGGGCCACGGAGAAAGGGTGAAATTAGTTTCTCAATAAAATATCGTGAAGGAAGGAAAAAAAAAGGGATACATTCATATGATGACTCTACAAAATGAGAACATGGTTACCAGAACATAGACACTAACATAGGCTGATGTTTTTTGGAGCGAAGGCAATGCTTTCAGCAAAGCAGAGCACTGGAGGAGGAGTCTGGAGAAAGGAAGTTCTGGCCGGATATTCACGAGACGGTAGCTCTGAATTCCTACGCTACTTAACTACTTAACTATTCAACAACTATCAAACATGGAGAGCTCATTCATTATCAACTGAAATGCAAATATATATATTTATTTAATGTACACATTTATATAAACACATATAATTTAAAACCTTGTAAAATATATACATTATTTCTATAAATATATAAATTGTTTCTATAAGTATGTAAAGGTTATGTATATAAATATGTATTTATCAAGTACATATACATATAATTAATTTGCCACCATTTCTGTGTATTTTTACATCTCCTTGCCTTCTGCCTGTTTTTGTTACTCTCAAAGTTACCACTTGGGGGCGCCAGGCAAAGTTTCTGAGTTTATTCTGAATTTCAGTGGTTCCTGGGCTGCTTCTGAATAGGTTGAGCACTGAGAATCTCAGTGATTGAGTTGAAAATAAAGCTTGTTATTATTATTTTTTTGGTAAAGAAAGGAGACCAGTCTTTTTTTTTTTTTCTTTTTGGCCAGGACAGGCATAGGAAGCTGGAAGGTTTTCTCGGAGTCCTGACTGAGATTTCTCCTTTCAGAGAGGGCTATGTGCGCGTATTATTTCATTTAAAAAAATGAAGTGATTTGTCCTGCATACTCTCGTGATGACTGCAAGCTCCGAAGGTAGTTAAGGTGATTTTTTTTTTTGGGGGGGGACAGGTTTTTCCCGTTCTCTCTTCCTTTGTGTCTTGCTTAGTGAAAATACTCCGCTAATGATGATAAACCATCAATGGCAGCGCCAGACGCAGACTCGGGAGCATATGGTGAGACCCAAGCTGTCAGGAAACACCAGTGCCTTTCATACCATCCTTATTTCATTTTATATTTCTTCCAACCCAAGAGGAATAGGTTTACAAGGAACCCATCTCCTTCCAAATCTCCAAAAGAATAAAGATGGTTTTTTTTTTTTTTTTTTGTCTTTAGTAAAGATGGACCGTAAGAGGTTATGTACAAAAGGGGGGAGAAAAAAAACCACACAAAAAAGAGGATAAAATGCAGATAAGACAGTGGGCCATCTACATAGGAGGTTAATAAATCATAGTAAAAAGCATCCCGGTTTCATTGTCACCAGACATGCTGATGAGCAGAAACGTTTCCTTCGAATCCACTGGAAAGGGAGGGATGGTAACAGTGAGTGACATTTAGGGGGACAAATGTATGCAGGCATCTTCGTTGTGAATATTTGACTGTGTCCTCACAGTCTTAGCTTTATTCACAATGGCCAAGGGTCTTGAATATGCAGGGTTTGTTTTTTGTTTTTTCCAAGAATGAAAATACTTGCTATTAACTTAGGTCATTTTTATAATACCAATGGTGAAGGGAAATTATAAATATATAGAGAGAGATAGATAGATAGATGTGGATGTATATATTCTTTTTAATCACCTTCCTGAGGGTCGCATTGCATAGCATACTCTCCTAGGTATAAATTCAAAATAAGAGTTTGGAGAATTCCATTAAGTAGCTTGTCTCCTCTCCCTTCTCACATGAAAACCTGGTGCTAAACTAACTAAAGTGGCCTAAAAACAGTTCCATGCATGAACACAAAGCAGGCAAATAACAAAACCACGTCACACAAGCACAGCAAGAGAAGTCAGGGGCACACAAGCTTTGCAGGAGGTACCCCAATGTTACCCCAATGTGTTCCCTCTCCCTCTCTCTCTCTCATCTGCCTCTCCTCTCTCTCTTTCATCCCAGCTCTAGGGGTTGAACTTGGGCTCTCTCCTGTGCTTTCCCAGCAGGCCGTGATTCATGCAAATAAACATGGGAATGTCAGGGTGAGCTACGACTTCGACTCCCTTAATAGAGTAGTGACTTCCAGCACAGCCCTCGCTTCAAGATACTACATTTTACCTTGCGTTATTTTCCTTAGAAAACGGATGATGTGATAAATTTACCTCTTTGTACGGGGAAGGAATCAATTTTCCTAGTTCCCCTGTTTTAATAGCCCTGTACAGGACCTCAAAAGCAACAACATAAATACGACACGCTCGATACCTGCTTGAAATATGAAGTCAATATGTTTAATAGGAACACGGCTCCCTCATCAACAACCGGATAGCGCTGAGGTTCCAAAGAAATGCCCACACATAGAGAAAGCTCAAAACCCCTCCTGCCACGAAGAGAACTTCACATCCTAACAAGTACTTGGAAACTCATTTTCTGCTGAAAGTCTTGACTCCCAGGCCTCCAAAGGTTAACAGAAAGTAGGCTCAAGGCTGGGCCTCCAGGCCGCCATTTTGTGTGTGTGGTGTTTTTCCCCCACTCTGAGTCATTCTTTGCAGTCATCTTAGCATCTAGAAAGGTCGGGACTGATCGCTAAACATCTTGTGAGAACAATCAAAGCTAGTTCCCAACAAAGGCACATTTGCTATCACCGACTGTCATGAACATCGGAGAAACCAGACTGACCCCGCCCCACAGCTGTTTAACAGCCAAGCCTGCCCCAGTTATACCTGAAGCTCCTGGCTGTTCTTTGCCTCTTCCTGTGGTTGCTGAGTTGTGTACGTCCCTTCTCTGTCATTCTCCACTGCTCACCTTAGGAGGGAAAGTAGCCAGACCTGACATGTTGGAATCCCTAGGGCTGGACCATAGGCCTGGAACTCCCGCCTACAATATAAATGTACTAACTAAATAACGATAGAGAGGTATACAGGTGGATCATGAAGGATGGATAGATGGATAGATTTTCAAGTGAATGGATGAATACAGGAGTAGATGGGTGGATGGACAGATGAACTGAGAGATGGGTAGATGGTTAGGTGATAGATTATAGACAGAACATTGATAGGGCACATAGGTAGACAGATGTTTGATAGGATAGAGAGGTAATGACAGATAGCTGAAGGATAGATGAGTGGATGGATAGATTGATGCATGGAGAAATGGATGCATGAGGGGATGGATGGGTGGGTGATGGGTGGATGGATGGATGGATGGACAGATGAATGGGTGAATGGATGGATAGTTGATGGATTAGACCCATAAGATAGATAGAATGATAGGTGAAGGATGGGTAGATGGATATATGAATGGAGACGTGAGTGGATGGATGCATAGATGAACTGACAGATGAATGCATGGATGGGTAGGTCAGACAGATAGGCAGGCAGGCAGATAACAGGTGGACAAACAGATGGACAGACGGATGGACGGATGGATAGAGAGATAGAAGCTTCCCAGGATGAAGCTAGTATAATTTAGAGAAGCAATGTTCAACAAGTTTGACATGCTATATCTGAACCTAAGGCTATGGCTTAGACATTGGCTGAGACACACTGGTAACCGACTCGTCACCCAGTTTTGACAGGCGTGTAAATCCAAGGAGCAGCTCAAATCACCTGCAGGGTGAACTGTCCAGGCCCTGGGCACTGGGGAAAGGGCTCCCCACTGTCCCTCAGTGGCGGGGGGGTGGGTGGAATCTCCTGTGTCACCCGCCCTCCAGGGCCCTGGTTTCATTGCTCATTGGGACGGCTGACCGATGGATGGGCAACAATTCATTTCGCCCAGTTTCTTTCAGCCGACGCAGAACTGCTTTCCATGAACGACCTACTTAAAGCCGATCGTAAAATAAATATGTATGAAGCAATTTCAATCCCATGGTAATACCTAAAAAAAATAATATTTTTTGGTAATAGAATCCACGACGTTTTTCTTTAATAAAACTCAGCAAAAAAAAAAAAAAAAAGATAACCTTGAAAGCCTCTCTCCTCTTTGTACGACTCCTGCATAATTTTTGAATTAAAGTCCTGGGGTTTAATAGTATTTTTTTTTCTTTACAGTTTATCATTAATCATAATCATTTCTCCATTTCTCTGCTTCATGAATTTAAATGCCATGTTGGCAATTGTTGTTTATCTTCTCCCAAAATCTAGTTTACTTTTTTTTCATTAGCAAGTGCACATTTTTTGTGAATAACAATACAAATTTAATTGCTCAGCAACCCAGGGCTGAAATCAAGTAAGTTATCAAGTTGAAATGAAGCTTGAGCTTATTGATAAGCTATTGTGTATGTAGGCATGTCTGTAGGATATTCTGAAATCACTTTTGAATAAATGTACTCAAATTCTCGCTCTACAGTAGCACAAGAGAAAGGATAGTTCAATTCTCAAATCACATTGCAACAACTTGCCATGCTGATTTCAATAATTGGCAGATACACTAAAAAAAGTTCTGAACGGCAGAAACCAATTACTAGGTGAACGTATTCTTCTTATTTGTTCATTATTAACTTCTTTTATTTTCCTTTCCCTTCTCTTCTTCTGAAACACAGAAGACTTGGCCAACAAGCCACATGTATCTTAATATGCAGATTTAAATCTAATCTAATTTTGAGTCGAGTTGGCAGATATATTCGGTCTATTGAAACTCCATTTCGAAATGAAATAAAACTCAGCAATATAAAGGAGAAAAATAAGTAGATTTGTTTTTTTTTTCAGAGAGAAAATACCTCAACAGTGACAAGCTGATGCCTGAAATTTCAGAAAGCTCTACAGTGAGAAACGCAAACATCTTGGACGGCCTAGCCAGTAACCTTAGTCAAATGAAAAACATTCACATGACTGATGTATCAAGTTGTCATCAATAAACATAAACAACTATCTTCTATGTAAGTATTTAAAATAGTCATCTGCTAAATGGGTAAACAAGTTGCTAAAAAAACAACTGCAACCATGGCATCATTTCGTGTATCAGAATATGCCGTAATTCACTAAACACGAGAATGAATATTGGTTCAATGCCGATCGATATATATAGATGGATAAATATATATAGGAATGGTTTATATGTTATCAATAATTAGGAGAGATGAACACATTCAGCAAAATGGGCTGCTGGGTTTACCAGCGTTTATCACAGTATCTCAGGCTGCACTGAAAGTTCCAGCTCGGTGAAGGTTTGGGGGAACCAGTCGCCTGGCTTTACCGTCCTCTTGGGAAACGGTCTTCAACTCCCCAGACTTGCTACCAGGTCCCTTCCCTAAGCGTCACGTGACATGAAGTCTCCGTGACTCTTTTTTCTGAAGGGCTCGCGTGTGCGCCCAGGGCTCACGCATCCGTGTTGGTCTTCCTCGAGGGAACGGATCAGCCACAGGGGTGCTGACTCATCTTTAAGATCAGGGATGACGCGGAGTGGATTGTACGAGGGGGCAGCCACCTTCTCTAGTGAGAATGAGTTATCCTGTCTAGAGGCGTGCACACATATTGAAGCTTTCGCTGGGCCTCACTGGCCTGTTCCTCATAGTCTCACCGCATTCAATGTCATCCCACGGGGTGAGAGGCAGGATTGTGAATCCAGCGCAGCAGGTGCACTCTTCCTCAGCCATCCTTCCCAGTCTCAGAACGCTTGCTGGAGAGTTCTCGTTTCCTCCGTGGTTTGTACTCATACCTTTTTACGACTCCGAAGCTGGGTATTAACGAGCGTATTAACCAAGGTCGGCTGGGCTTCTCTTACATCGCCAGCTCAAAGGGCTAATTCTGGGACCTTGGACCCAATCTGTTTCAGCGGATATACACGTCTTCCTGGAAAATGGCGAGCACCGCTTACATTTCCTTTTTTTTAATGGAAGTACGCTACATTTGGAAAGAGAAAAACTTCTCCAACACAACTCGGTTATCCGCTGTCAGATTTTTTTTTCAGTTATTAATCTCATTGATAGAGTTTTGCACAGAGCCACAGGAAACGCCCCTCCCAGCGCAAATCATATTCTTCTATGTAATATTAAATTGCTTTTACCAAAGGCCTGCATCCAGTACACTTTCCTTACTAATTAACTTGGTAGCTAGTTATTACACTGAGATTTAAAGTACTAATCAAATGTTTGTTATGTAATTGTATTGCATTAACCCTGATTAAGGATGTGTTTATCTCCACAAGGACTGCATTAAAATGTAAATGCTACCACTGTTGATTGATGTACAATTATTTCAAGCAAAGCAATTACTGGCGAACTGCAACGTTGCGTACCAAAGTCAGATGATGAATTATGACTTCCCATGGAAGTAAATATGCCAACTTTCCCCCCAAAGTATACACACAAGGTCTTACATTTCTCTCTTCTAACACAAATCAGTAAGTTTCACATAAAATCATTATGCCTTAAAAAAAAAATTGAGAGGGGCGGGGGGTGAGAAGGTTGGAAAGGGCAGCACTGATCAAGATGTATCGTATTCACCAACCACTTGTTAAATGGCAGCTCCTCTGTACAACTACTTGAAGATACCTTAAACAATGAAACATGACTCTATCGAGAACAACAGCGCTCTGTGGTGTTGTGGACATGGTTGTATTGGCATCGTGGCACCGGCTCCTCTATTCTTAACACGTCCCCTTTCTCAGCAGGTCTGCTCTTCGGGTACGCCTCGCTCGACTGCTGTTGCTCATTTCTCTACGTATCACCTTTGAGTCTTTTGCTCACTGGTCCTGGGCCTTGGACTCCCGGCCTGGGCTCTGTCCCTGAGCTCCTTTTGCTCAAGGCTAGCACTCTGCCCCTTGAGCCACAGCTCTACTTCGGGTTTCCTGGTGATTCGTTGGAGGTAAGAGTCTCACAGACTTTCCCGCCCAGGCTGGCTTTGAACCTCCAATCCTCAGATCTCAGCCTCCCGAGTCGCTAGGATGACCGGCGTGAGCCACCGGCGCCCAGCTCAGCAACCCCTTCTATCATAGCCCTTCACCCATGAGCAGTTATGAGACTTTTGAACCTAAGATCATAGAGATGCCTACACATTAGAAACTCATCTTGGATCTTGGTATCTAGTTGATCCTAAAAGCAGCCTTCTATTGTCCTTGTAAGAGGGAGGTAGAGACTTCACACACACGCACGTGCGCGTGCACACACACACACACAGGCAGCACTATTCAAAGTGCTTCATGCACTACCCGTCGATTCTCTCCTTTAGAGTGCAAAGCCTCAGAATTGGAACCTACCAGGGACACTGAATTGTTGAAGCTCACCGCTGGTGTCTGAAGTTCATTTGATATAAATGCCGAACAATAGGTTATCAGAAGCGGATATAAAGAGTAATGATTTATTGGTACAAGGGCAAGGCCTCTTACCAGGAAAGCTAGCCCTCAAGTATGGTGCGTCGTATGAAGGATTGGTAAATAAATTCTGCAAAGGGGTTTCGTTGTGCACTTTGCAACATACAAAGACCTGCACTTCTATCGAATTCCCTCCGTGCATATTACTCTTTCTTACTCGTGCTCCTCCCTTCTCCTTTTCAATCTATTCGCCTCAATGGATGAATGGATTAAAAAAAAATATATGTGGCATATAAACACGATGGATTTTTGCTCATCCACTAGAAAGAAGAATGTTGGAGCATTGGTACAGAAATGGAAAGACCTGGAACACATGGTGTGAATGTGTGGAGTAAATCAGGCCCAGGGAGACAGAGAGAAAGGATGCCTGATTTCTCTTACAGGAGGGAGCAAGATTTAGCTTATACATTTATAAGGTAAATATATTGGATGCTATGCAAGTATATAAACATGTATTCACTGAAATACGGTAGCTGCGAGGGAGGACTCAAGTAGTATAATTCCTTGGGAAGGGGAAAGGGGTGGACAAAGAGAAGAGGGGAGAATCTGTGTATATCACATAAAATTAAGAGTTCTGGGTAGGAGAGAGAGACGCGTAAGAACATGGATCAAGATAGAATATTGTATTCATAAACGGCTCTGTCGAATCGTAACTCCTTTGCCCAGCTACTTACATTTAAAAAATTATCAACTTTTCTCTTTTCCCGAGGTAGCCAAAATCATGGAGTTTCTGAGTAAAAGCCCTTGTTCTATTTTATCTCCCTTTATCCCATTCATTCATACAACCGTGGTAAAATATTAGAATGTCATGTTGATTGAACATCGACGACTTTTTCCCCTTTCTTCGCAGAGTTGAGCTGTCAAAACACAATTAATCACTATTGCTCAGAATGATGACTTTAGATGCGCATGCTCTTTCTTCTGTCTTGGTACCTTAATTTCCCCGTAGCAGAATCGTCAGGATCTTCTTGGCCAAGTCTAACTTACAAACAGAGCTACTTTTATTTTAGTATCAGAGCTACATTATGTATTATATGTATATTACTTTCATATATGAAATGTATATGATTATATATTTATACATAACATATATCATATGATAGTAATATACATATAGTATATACATATAATATCTACTTTATACCATATGTATATATAATGCAGCTCTGACACTATGTATATATAGTGCCAGTCCTGGGGCTTGAACTCAGGACCTGCACACTGTCCCTGAGCTTTTGTTCAAGGCTAGCACTCTACCACTTAAGCCACAGCACCACTTCTGGCTTTTTCTGTGTATGTGGTGCTGAGGAATCGAACCCAGGGCTTCCTGCAAGCTAGGCAAGCACTCGACCACTAGGCCACACTCCCAGCCCTAAATCCTGTCATATTTTTAAGAGTCGTTTTCCATTGGGTTGGCTGTTCCGGCGTCTCTAGGCACACATTTCTCTGCCGTTAAAGACGGTTAAAGCTCTGCTAACACTTCTTTTTTCACTCACGTTCGGGATCCGTTAGTTCGCTGTGCTGTCCATTTCTCATGACAGTAAGTTGCAGGAGAATGGAACTAGACCAGATCGTCTTCAGGTTCCTGGACATGGGGTTGGCTAGAAACGGCGCATGCCCACAAGTTATTTGTTTATGTCGCCATTTAATGTTAGACTCCTCATCTTGAAGCCATTTTGGGGGAAGTATTTTGAGGAAAGTACTCCATAAATTATTGGATGCAATTAAGTTTAGATAGACCCATAATAACGTGGCTATTAGTGGAATGTGGATTGTGGAGAAAACCCACGAAAGCAATATATATAAAAAAAAAAACAACAGCAACACCATTTTGCTTAATTGCTTCTGGAAATAAGAATAAATATTTTGAAAAGAAAGACATGAAAGTCTCACTATCACACATTTACTTTATTGAGGAATAAAAATTAAATGAGTCCCCGAATAAAACCCCTTAAATCGCTTAAGAGAAACGGAGCAGACATTTCTCTAGCAGCCACTTATTTAATGAGGGATTGGGTGAAATCACCACTAATCACAGTACATAGAGTATCCCATTTTCTTTATCCTCTTAAGTGTTTGCAGTCAGATTGGCCAGGCAGACGCCGCATACAAAGGCAATGTGAGAGAAATGAAGGAATGATACTGAAGCGCTAACTGTGCGGCAGCATTTTTGTCGCGTATTATTCTAGTAGAGATGATTTTCGTAGCAAGGCACCGGGGGTGGGGGGAGGGGCAGGGGGGAGGGCCACGGCTTTATTCCGAAGCAGCCGAGCTCTTACGCTCGTGGTTAAAAACCAATCCCGGCGGAAAAGTCCCGTAAACTCCATCTCCAAAACCACTAGTGAAAGGCTGGGCTGGAGGCGTGGATCAAGTGGTAGAGCACCCGCTATGGGCAGAATACGAGCGTAAGGCCCTGAGTTCAAACCCTGCTGCCAGTATCAACAACAACAACAACAACAACATTTAATACGATAACGTACAAAGTAACGACACAAACGCCAACAAGATAAGGAGACACGCTCGCTTCCGCATTCTGCTCGCTTGTACTTTTAAAAGACAAAATACTGTTCTGGTTAAAAATGTGCAGTGCGTCACATTCCGGCTTCGAATTTCATTTTCACAGTCGCCTCTTCATCTTGCCACTTGAAATAATCTTTCGATACCCCTCTGTGCACGGTAGTGTGTGTGCGTGTGCGTGTGTGTGCGCGCGCGTGGTGCGTGCGTCCTGGGCCTGGGGTTTGAATTCGGGCCCGGGCACTGTCCCTTCGCTTTTGTTGCTCAAGGCTAACGCTTCCTCCCTTGAGCCACCGCGCCACTTCTGGCCTTTTGGTAGTTAACTGGAGATGGGAGTCTCACACGCTCTCTTGCCCGGGCTGGCTTTGAACCTCGATCCTCAGATCTTGGCCTCCTGAGTTGTTTGGATGATGGGTGTGGGCCACCTGCGCCCGTCTCCTTGAGTTCGTGTCACGGGGAAATGTGGCCATACATTTGCCAGAGATGGAAACCGCACCACAGAGCGCCCTTACCACGGAGACCCCTGCCCAAGTGCAGTTTGCGTGGCGGTTGCTTTTTCTGTTATTTCTGTGAGCAGCATTTCCACGTTAGCGTACATCGTATGTGCGCGCGTGTGCGTAGCTGACACGTCTACATGTAAACACGTGCGTGTATTCGTAGACGCGTGTCTGCATGCGTATGTTCACACATAAACACGCGCATGATTACGGGTGGGTGGGTAACCCGTGTGGGGAGGTAAATGATCCTTTTCACCCTGTTGGAACTAAATTGCTTCTTCCTGCATGAATCAGACTTCGCCAGCGGGAGCTAAAGAGTACCTGCGGTGTGCAGGGGGGGGGTGCCGAGCGCCTTGCTAGGGGACCCCCCCCCCTCTGAGTGCATCCGGCATGGTAACAGCAGTAATTACTTGTTGGCAGCGCAGGGCATTGGAAACCCAGGCAGCTCCAGCTCAGCACGCCGCCCAATTAACTCGCCCGATCGCCATCATCTATTTCCAGTCGCTCATCTGCCGAGCTGACCTATGCTGTAATCAAACGGAATTGTCTACTTTTGCTACGTGGGCATCTTTTTTCTATTCTCCGTGTTCAGACCCACAGTGCTTCGTGCGTTGCCCAAATATAGCCGGGCTGGTAAGACGCGGCGCACGAACGCGTTCTCGCCCCTCGAGCTCCCCCAGCTCAGCCCAGAGCATCCCGTCTCCCAGTGGGCAAAGTCCCAGGACGGTCAATGGTTTCAAGTAAAAGAAAAGACTGTGGTGGGAGGGCACCAGTTCCGCTACACTCCGCTCCCGTGGTTTACACGGTGAGAAGGTCCTAGCTCGTGTCCACCCACCCAACGGAAGTCCTCAGGATTGTTTCAGTAATCGCTTCCTAGGTCTGGACGATGGAGTCCATTGAGAATGCCCAGGCACTCCTAGGGGAGATGTTTGTTTAACGGGAGTGTTGAAATCCTCTCCCTGATGCGGAGGGGATTTGAAATCCGTGGGCTAGACAAAGTGGGTGTGTGTCGGGGGGTTGTTGTACGTGGTAAGCTGTTGCATGCACGCGATGGATTTAGTGCGGCGCTGAGAACCGCGATCAACGGATGTTCTCAGACATTTCCTTCCCATCCTTACCAGTGCCGGGCATCGGAGCGCAGGTCCTGTCCTTTCAGTGCTGGTTTATTTCAGCACCTCCTCTCCTATTTGTCAGGCGCTACAACAGTCCCGGGTGGGGGGTCTTTGTTTTGTTTTTATCGCGTGTGAACATTTCACAAGATGCCCCCCGACTTGCGGCTGGAGTCACGCCGGGAACTATCGTATGAGGATCTGCTCCTACGAAGCGAGTAGAATACGACCATTCTTCTTCTTTTTCACTGTCGCTTTGAAAGTCCCCTCGCGGCGTATGATTGATCTCTAGTTAGAGGTCATCCGCTCCAACTCGGTTATGAACGGCTTCGCTTTCACGTAGGCGTCGGCCCCACGTCGACGGTCTACGCGTCTCGTGTCCTCTTGAGCAAAAGACACCCCGCTCGGTCCGGGTAGATGTCACAGAGACGGGAAACTGTTAGTGCGCGAAGGAAACATTTGCCTTCCTGCGTAGGGACTCTGTGTGCTTTGCTGGTTTTGGAACCATTCGTGTTTCATTTATAAACCGAGAGATAAACACGTCTCTGTGACTCTATAAGACTCTCACTGTTCATTATGTAAAACAGCTGATACTGGATTTGATGACCTGCACTCAGTGAAATGTGATAAGGGGGAATACACACATATATAACTACATATATATGATTTTATATATATAGTTTAACTTTATGAGATTTGGTAGGTTCTCAGGAGATAGCTAATGATATGACCGGGCCGCTTCTTGTATCAGCAAATTTGCAGCAGATCATTAAGAGAATTTAGATGACGGAACCTTTAACAATACCTCCCAAAAGTTAGAGAAAAAGGGATGCATTTGCCCTGTCCTCTTTCACATCTTAAATAAATGAGGAAAATACATTATTACCTTACGACCACACTTGCCAGGGGCCCCGTGAGATTAAAAACACAAACGGAACCCTGGATTCCACTCATTCCGGTGCTGCTCGAGGCTCTCAAAATAACGATGAGATATTTCCAGCCCTGCTTATTCTTTTCCCCCTCATGTCATTCGTATAGCCGGTTGTGACCAGGTAATTAATAGGAAGATACTTCTATTTAGGGAATCAAGAAATGCCTGTTTGACAGCTTGCATTTTCTGCTTTAGCTACTCATTAAAACCAAAAAAAAAAAAAAAAAGGAGGGGGAGGAAAAGAAGGCCGAGAGTTTCTTTGGGGATACCTGCGATGTGCCGGGGTGGGGGTGTTTAAGCATCCACGAACCCCAAAATAAAGTGAGGTGGCCCCTGCCTTGCAGAATCTCACCACGATCAGCTTGGGTGGAAGGAGGTGGTGCTGGATTTGAACCTGGGCTCTGCCATTGAGTAACACGGTGGGTTTTGGTCATTTTACGCCGCGGGTGCCCAGGGGCTGAGTCCGTGACCCCGAGCGGTCCGTGGCTCGAGGACCCCCCCACCTTACGAAATGCGCTGAGCTCAGTCGTTGGCAGAGACTATTTCACGCCTGCTAATTTTATTTTTTTTTTTTTTAAAGCCAGTTTAAGGTGAACTTCGCTTCCTGCGGATCTGAACTCTTTGCCGGGCTTGCAAGGAGACGGTGTCAACTTTCTGAAAATTTCCACTGTCCTGCCCGAAGCTAAAAATAACACGCGCGGTGGGGGCACGCGCGCACGCGCACACGCGGGAGCGCTGCTAATCGCCTCGCGTTGCCTTTAATAACCGGGAGCGCAGAACTTAATGATGGCACGCGGGGAAGGCATCCATCAGAATGTCAGCGGAGCGCTCATGACCCCGGAGATGAGCAACGCGCGGACGACCCGGCAGGCGCAGCTCGGGCCTGGCCAGCCGGGGGCAGACCCACCCGGGCAGAGACCCGCGGCCCCGCGGCCCAGGCATCCCCGTGACCGGAAGAGCAATGTCGCTAACGGAGTCGCGGGCCGTTATTTTCCTAAGACGGGAAGAGTGAGAGAGATCTGCTCACACACCCGACGCGCCGGGACAGAAAAGATAATAATGAAGGCTGAGCAAGCATGTTCACAGGCTGGGAGGAGGAGGGGGAGGAGGGGGAGGAGGGGGAGGAGGGGGAGAAGGAGGAGGAGGGGGAGGAAGAGGAAGAGGAGGAGGAGGAGGAGGAAGAGGAGGAGGAGGAGGGGGAGGAGGAGGAGGAGGAGGAAGAGGAGGAGGGGGAGGAGGGGGAGGAGGAGGAGGAGGAGGAGAGAGGAGAGGGGGAGGAGGGGGAGGAGAAGGAGGAGGAAGAGGAGGAGGAGGAGGAAGTGGAGGAGAAGGGAGGAACAGGAAGTGGAAGAGGAGGAGGAACAGGAAGTGGAGGAGGAGGAGGAACAGGAAGTGGAGGAGAGGAGGAAGAGGAGGAGGAGGAGGGGGATGAGGAGGGGAAGGGGGAGGAGGAGGAGCAGGAGGAGGAGGAGGAAGATGGAGGAGGAGGAGGATGGAGGAGGAGGAAGAGGAGGAGGAAGAGGAGGAGGAGGAAGAGGAGGAGGAGGAGGAGGAGGAGGAGGATGGAGGAGGAGGAGGATGAGGATGGAGGAGCAGGAGGAGGAGGAGGAGGTTTGCAGAGCAGGTGGGTTTCTGGCAGTGTGTTCAGTGTGTGGATAAACGCGGTTTTCGTTGGAATCCATGGTGACGGGATCACAAGGCAGGCCTGAGACGCCCGCAGCTACAGCTGGATGACTGTTATACTGACCACAGTACCAAAGCCGGGCTCGGGTAGCGGGGGCCTGTCATCCTAGCTACTCAAGAGGCTGAGATCGAGGAGCGCAGTTCGAAGCCAGCCCAGGCATGAAAGTCTGTGAGACTCATGATCTCCAATGAACCACCAAAAAAAACCTCCAAAACCTAGAGCTGGAGCTGTGACTCAAGTGGCTGAGCACCAGACTTGAGGAAAAATAATATCTCAAGGATAGCGCCCTGGCCTTGAGTTCAAGCCCCAGGCCCAGCACAAAAAAAGACGCAGACATGTTCTCGGTGCTGTGACATCAGACTCTTTTTGGTCACCTCTCTTTTCTTCCTCTGTGTTGGGTGCAGCACAATCACCCCTCAAGTGGCACCCGACAGTGTCCTCCGCAAGACCGTGACCCGGTTTTCCACAGCTTGACTTATCCTTGCGTAATTTGCCTTGCACCTGAAGGAAATTTCTCAAGGGCAGTCGGCCTCCTGAAAGGAAGGGCTACGGTTAAACCCCTTTCTTTTTTTTTTTTTTTTTGGCCAGTCCTGGGCCTTGGACTCAGGGCCTGAGCACTGTCCCTGGCTTCTTCCCGCTCAAGGCTAGCACTCTGCCACTTGAGCCACAGCGCCGCTTCTGGCCGTTTTCTGTATATGTGGTGCTGGGGAATCGAACCTAGGGCCTCGTGTATCCGAGGCAGGCACTCTTGCCACTAGGCTATATCCCCAGCCCTAAACCCCTTTCTGATCTCAGCACCACGGTGGGTCTTTTAAATAAACAGACACGAGGTGGAATACTTGGACATAGGTGGGCCTTGATGACTCCATAATCACTGAAGAAATGACATGACGCCATTTCCCAGAAAAAAAATAATTAAAAAAAAAAGATGGAGAGGAAAGCGATCTTCATTTGAGTTAGGGGCCACGTCCGGCGTTACGGGTGTGTGTGTGTGTGTGTGTGTGTGTTTGGTTACACAGTCTTATCTGTGGGTCTGTGACCGGGTGCTCTGGGCTTGTTTTGTCAAGGGGGTGATACTGCGTAAGGCATGGTGGTGGCAGCTCCCCAAATTCCATTTAGCCCGCGTGCTAGCGGAGCTGAGCTGCTGGGACTGTTTGTCTGAATCTTAGTTCCCACATAAAGCTCACTGAACGATGTGAGGGGGAGGAGGGAAGAGGAAGGAAATCGCGCAGTTACTACAGGAACTGAGTAACTGATGGGTGGATGGATGAATGGTTTTTTTTTTTTTTTTGACAGTCCTGGGCCTTGGACTCAGGGCCTGAGCACTGTCCCTGGCTTCTTCTTGCTCAAGGCTAGCACTCTGCCACTTGAGCCACAGCGCCACTTCTGGCCATTTTCTGTATATGTGGTGCTGGGGAATCAAACCTAGGGCCTCATGTATACGAGGCAAGCACTCTAGCCACTAGGCCATATCCCCAGCCCTGGATGGATGAATGGATGAATGGATAGATGTATGTTTGTATGGATGGATGAATGCATGGATGGATGTATAGATGTATGTATGTATATATGGATGGATGGATGGATGAATGGACAGATGTATGAATGGATGAATGGATGGAAAGATAGATGGATGGATGAATGGACAGATGTATGAATGGATGAATGGATGGATAGATGAATAGATGTATGTATGTACGTATGGATGGATGGATGGATAGATGTATGTATGTACATATGTATGTATGGGTGGATGGATGAATGGATTTTTTTTGTGCTGGTCCAGGGGCTTGAACACTGGGCCTGGGCGCTGTCCCTGAGCTTTTTCACAGTGGCTAGCACTCTGCCATTTGAGCCACAGCTCCATTTCTGAAGTGTTGATGGTTCATTGGAGATAAGAGTCTCAGAAACTTTCCTGCCCGGGGTTGACTTCAAACCACGATTTTTCAGATCTCAGCTTCTTGTGTAGCAAGGACTACAGGCATGTGCTACCCGCAACCGGGTTGTTTTATCCTTTTAAACTCATGTAGAATTTAAAATGTCACTATGGAATGATAGTTAAACAGTGGCATATTTAGGGAGGACATTTCTTTCTCACTTACTATCTTCACTGGTTAAGAACCCATCAAAATACAAGTGTGCAGGGTATGAAGGGAAGAAGCGATGGCGGTTTGAGGAGCAATCTACGAATTTGCTAAGGTGGGAGCGAAGGGAAAAGCGATCAGACAAAGCAAGACACACGAATGAGAAAGAGGGCCGAGGGGCAGCGAGAAGCAAACTTCAGGAAGACGTGCTAGCGGCATTGCATTCTAACCAAAGCAACGGGAAGGAGGCAAAAGCCTACTTGAGAACTTCTGGACACAAGTGAAAACAGAGTCATTTGCTTTTCTAGAAGTGTAGAGAATTTTGTCAAGATGCTGGGAGCTCTGTTGTATGCATAAAGTTTGTGCCCGAGTGAAAATAATTTAATTGAATAACTAAATCTTCCTGGCCAATGTGCAGACATCACAGTGATAATTATTGCAGTGTATATGAAAGGCTCCAGTAGGAGTTGAGTCTTTGTATTACTGCTCTCTCTCTCTCTCTCTCTCTCTCTATATATATATATGTATAATAGTTTGAATTATAACTTGCAACAAGATGCCTCAGCATTCATTTCCTGACAAATGCTGTGCTGGTTATGGAATTACTGAAATATTTATCAAGCTGAAGGAGTTATAGCTATTTGCATATATGAGCACCCTAAATTACATTTGCATATATGTCATTATAATTATCTGACTTGCATATAAATGTAAAGTTCACATTATCTGAATAATTCAGCGGAACCGCAGAATTACGGCCGCATTTTTAATTTTGTCAGAAAGCACATTTCAAGCTATAAATATGTGACGGGCCATTATTATTATTATTATTATTTTTTATAAAATTATCCTCTGGATTGGATTTATCATAAAGTAGGACAGACTTCCAGTCTGAGTATCTGAGAAAAGATTTTTAAAGAGAGGGATCTTTTAAAAAGGAAATGCCACGGAGGCGTCCCTGGACTGGCAAATAAAATATGATCATGGTTTTTCTGTGCCCTCCAAAGTAGCTCCGTTTCTGGGAGCTGGTTTCGCTAAGCTTTGTTTCCTCCCATCCTACGTCCTGTGCACTTACCGTTGAGCCCTCGTGGTCCGCTGAGAATCCCCGCCTTCGGTCTCTCTGTGGGAATACTGAGAATCCCGTTTAGTTGATCACGTCCGCATGGAGCCTTTTGTCTTTTCCTATCCATCGTGTTTCCCTGTCCATCTATAGGCACCTTCTAATGGCTACCAACGAGGGAAAGCGTGCAGCCCACGTTTCTTTGGCTTACTTTGCTAACGTAACATTTTTTCCAACCGCTCTGTCAAGAAAAGCAGAAATTAGAAAAGAAGAAAGTAGCACTGTTCCAACGCATTTTCTCTTCCTCCCAACAAGGCCTAGCCACTACCCAGCGTGAACACTGCCCTTTGGGTCCCCAAAGGCGGTGGATTTTTTTATGTTACCGTTTTCACTGATAGTTTAGCAGGAGACTCAGGAGAGATAATACACAGTGGGAATGGCTGGCTAGAAGGGTCTTTAAATCCTGCATCCCCAGCGAGGAGGAGACTTTATGATGGGTGGCATCAGCAGTTTGCAATAATTAATACGTCACCGATGGTATCAGAAAATAAATAGCGAGATGAAAACCAGAAGAGGTTAAGGAATTCTTCCATGTTAGTCTCACTGCCCTTTCAGAACTATAAAGGCAGATTTTAAATGATTCTAGATGTCTATCTGTTTTTCCTGCCACGCAACGGATGCTACTGTTACGTCATCTCTTCTTCATTCCATCGAGCAGCTTCCTGGGAAATGGCGAATTACCTCTAGATATAAAAGCATCACCACGCACAGGCCACGTGCCCTAAACAGGACGCATTTGTCTCCTGTAGGGTTGTGTCTTTGCCACGAAGCACAATGTTTCGTGAGGTCAGAACAGGACACATTTTTCCCCCCTCTTATTTGCTAACTTGGAAATGGACACGGTGGACTCCCTGGGTTTTGAGCGCGTTCGTCTTGCTTTAATGCTTTCCTGAGGTCATAAAGTTGATGAAGATATATCACAGGCTCAAAAGAAAGCAGCTGTAAAAACCCACAGCCCCGAACGCTGCCTGTCTCGGATGCTTTCCACGTCTTCATAAATATTTGAGGCACCTGCTACTGCGGATGCAACTCTGTGCCTTCATCCATCAAGTTTACGACCAGCCTCGTTCCATCCAAACGTTTCTACGCCCGATGGGGCCCGACACCCATTCTGCATGAGAATGGACGATTAAGTAAATAATAGAGTTTTCCGGAATTATTTTTGTGCACATCGAGATCATGGTCTGAAATCACTCTCCGAGACTCTGCCGACGGCAGTGCTTATATGAACACCCGGGGGAGCATTTCCAGCGGCTGTCGGACCCCGGAAAACACACCCAGGGGGCTTCATTCCAACGCTCGTGGCGAGGAATTGAACAGCCTCTTGAATACCCACAGGAGGAGAGGAACTACAGCTCAGGTGAGAGCCCTCACTACGTCGAGTGACACAGACTAACACATCCCGGATGCGGTGCGTAACGAAAAAAGACACGTTTGCACGGAGCCGCGGAGGGTAACTCCAAACACGACGGAACCGTCCTGAGACGGGGCCGAAACATCTGGTCTACCGCCCGCCAGATGTTGTAGAGCGCGTCAGCTTTTGCGGTGCATGGTGAAGACGTCCCGCGATGGACGAGGCTGTTCCTGCCTGCCTCCGACGGCGCTCCGCCTCAGGGAAGGGAGTGGCGTGGGGAACCCCTGCTTTTACAATCACTCCAGCCGCTCGGCTCCTCTTCTGCGCGGCCTTTGCAGCGTGGCCTCCCCGCGGAGCCGAGCTTTCGCTCTCGCCAGCCACGCGAGGGAGGCGGGCAGGGGGGGACCGCCCCGCGGGGCCACCTCAGCCTACGGGAAAGGAGCATCCTAGAGCCCCAGAATTACACACAGTGATAGGACTCTATGCTAAATTCTACCTAAGAGACTTCCGGGCTTCATGACGGCAGCATCTTTCCCCGCGTCACGTGAACGTGCCTAACATGCTATGTTTGCTTCCACCTGCAGAATAACTCCATGGCACGCGGTCACAGAAGCGGCGACTGGTCGATGCCGGAGACATGGGTGGATTCAGACCAGCTCGGCACAAAATCTCCCGGTGGTTCCGAAGGCTCCTCCGTGCTCCAACAGTCTGCAGAGAATACCTTAGACCAAGCTTCCTGCTTTAAGCAACGAATCGACTCCATTTAGTATGTATGAATATAGACGTATAGGTACATATATATATATATTTAATGGTGCATTAAAAATCAGAATGCTTCGAGAGCAAACATGGACATAGGCAGTCATTCATATCCAATATATCTCTTGCATTGGTCCTTAATCAGACACACACACACACATATATATATATACATCAGACACACATATATAAATATAAATATATATATGTATTACATTCACGCGTCAGCCTTCAGGATGGGGCCATTCTGAAACGGTGATCGCTCCTCTATGTGTTCAAATCTGTTCTCGAGGTTGTTACAATGCAACGTGGAGTAAGTAGCGCCATGTCAGATCTACGTCAAGTCAGTTAGGTTTCTAGAGAAAGAAAGAAAAAATTCTGGCTGGCTGAAGAGAGAAAGAGATTCCACCTCAACACACAAGCTGGGCACCATGAAGCTTTCCCCCTTTCCAGGCACACACACACACACACACACACACACACACACACACACACACACACTACACCTGAAGGGAAGGCTGCATGTCGGTTTTTTTTTTTCTTTCAAATCTACTATAAAGATGTGCACCAGGATAGAGCATTAAAGGAAAGGTATCATCCAGTCACTGGATTAAGAACATAAAAAGCACTGCATACAGTCCGGAGACTGACCCTCTTTCTCCATTCGGCTGGGAAGGATCGTCTGGAAAGCACTGGGTATTGGAAATCGGTAGGTGAAGTCACGATCAAACAGCCCTCGTTCACGGTGCATGACCGTCCACGGCTCCGTGAATGTTTGAGAACTACATAATGCAAGGTGGAAACTGTAAGGGAAATAAGTCACCTCCACCCATTGCCACATGAAAACATTCACTGCCTAGTGATCCTTCGTGGCCCCTTCCAGGAAGCGCGTGGCTGGAAGTGTCTGAGCTCGTGGTTTGGGCCTGGCACACACATGTTTATATATACATATATATATACATATATATTTATATGCAATTCGGTAACCATGCAGGATCTTGTACGTCCCTATTTAAAAACTGAAACACGGCTTTCTGGATAAACGTCACAGCAGTAGCCTGAAATATGATTCTCCTCTCGGGAAAAAAAAAATAATCTAACTTGAATTGATTTTCATGTGAAAGCCTTTCCCACATTCCATTAGATGGTGGGGTGGCAATTGATTATTTAATAAAGCCGTGTGGCAGCTTCTGAGGAGATGATTTCAAAGCCTTTAGCTTTATGTGAGCCATTACATTCGTGATGAAAAGCAATAAGGACCTGGAGGGAGCGTAAGAGGAACTCGGAGGCCGCGTGGCCGTCTAACCACAACCCCTCTGCCCACAGAGGAGGCCACCGCCGAAAAATCTCATCCGGATTTCTAGTGATGAGTGGAAGGTTCTAGAACAAGATTTAGGATGATCACTCACTCTGTTCTTCTAATGTTTTTCATTTGCCATGGGCAAAGTCCTTCCATCCCAGAGACACAAGATGCTGTAGCTATAGAGTTCTCCTAGGGAAATTTCCAGAATTTGACACAGAAGACACACGTTTCTACCACCCCCTGGCCAGACGAGGAGTCTCACTGCCACACGTAGCCACCAAAGAAATAGAGAACTGAGTAAATAAAAGGGCTGTTTCCAACAGGCCAAGAAAGTAAAGTAAAATTCGCAAGGCATCAGCAATCGCCAGAGTGAGTTCTAGGACAGGCAATTAATAGCCACATAAGTTCTGTTTCTTTAGCCCTGTAAGATTTCACACAAAACCTCGGGCCCACGCGGGATGGTTCCATTGAATGACAGCGCGCCCTGCTAGGCCGGTCAGGAATCAATTTTGCCGACACAGAGCTTCTCCCTGCTATGCGTGGGCTCCTGACGATTATGACGCTTATCAGTTTAAAACAAATTATTTTTGAAGAGCGCCAAGCGCAGCTAGTAGCTGCTAACTTCCCTGCGTCGGAATCCTGCCTGCTTGGTACGTTTGACACGGAGTCAAATCGGTATTAAGCATTGGAGACTTGACAACTGCACGGGTCGATTTTGAAAGATCAATTTGAAATGAATGGATAGAAGTTAGTTCACTGTCAAATATATACATACACATGTATATGTATATAAATCTTATTTTTTTTAAATTTTTGCTCAGGCTCGACAGTATCATCATTGATTCCCTGACCAGGCATAAAACCACTATGCAATTTTGCATTTAAAAACATTTTTTAAAAAAAAATGCTGGGTACCAATGGCTCACGCCTGTAATCCCAGCTACTTAGGAGGCTGAGATCTGAGGTTTGCTGTTCGAAGCCAGCCCAGGGAAAGAAAGTCCCTGAGGCTCTTATCTTGAATTCAGCACCCCAAATAGCCGGCAGTAGAGCTGTAGCTCAAAGTGGTAGAGCACTAACCTTGAGGAGAAAAGCTCACAGATAGTGCCAGGCCCTGAATTCAAGACCCGGGACTGGCACACATTTAAAAAAAAAAAGGATTCTTAATGCATTTCTCTGAACACTGGAGAAACACTAATGAAATAGAATAATAACACAGACTTTTAATTCCTCAGTGTTGAAAGTGACAGACAAAAGTAATGAGGGTGTTGACGGCTCTGTGTTTACCCACATTCAATTTTCTCTATCTACTAGAAAACACTAAAAAGAAAATTAGAAAACTAAAGTTACATATATATTCATACTGCATAGTTTCCAGAGCACCTCTAAGGTAGCAATTAATACAATAAATACCCAGAAGGGTGCACATTTCATGATGTTTGTCTTCTATCTATTTTTTTTTCCCCCATAGAATTTCTTCTTTCCAGACCAGGCTGAAAAAAGTCATTGTTTCTTAATCCCTAAATCAAGGAAATGTCATGTTCCTTAGCCCTGCTCCTGCCTTGCAGCGTAAGAAGAAATGGCAGGGAGCTGAAAAGGGGGATTATTATGGATTTGGGGAGGAAAAAGGGAGGCTGAGAAAGCTTACTGGAGAGGCGAGTGTTATCAGAAGACATCCAATGTCTGCATGGAAATGCCACAATGAGACATTTCACTCTGCACAGCTGAGGCTCTGCTAATAAAAAGAAAAATAATGAAATGATATCCAGGAAATTAAATTCTTTGTAAAAGCCTAAAGTAACGCAATGAGCACAAGAGACCCTGGATGCAATTAAGTAGAATTTTGAAACGAGAAAGCGAGCCAGCAGCCAGCTACGTGTGCATTCCTAATTAGCTCGGGCGACCATAAAAACCTTCCGCTTTAATGCTCTCCTTAGCAGACACTGCAAACCGAGGAGGCTAGGATACCGATAAATCAAATTAGGCCAACCCAGAGACGGTATTCAGTAGGAACAAGAAGATCCTTTTGCCCAGAGGCTGGCGGCTCCCGCCTGTCATCCTAGCTACCCAGGAGGCTGAGAGCTGAGGACCACGGTGCAAAGCCAGGGTGATGGGCAGGATGATATAGGGAGGGAGGGAGGGAGGGAGGTGGGCGGGCGGATGGATGGATGGATGGATGATGTAGGTAGGTGGGTGGGTGGGTGGGTGGGTGGGTGGGTGGAAGGATGGACAGACAGGCAGGTGGATAGACAGATAGGCAGATAGGTAGGTGGATGGATAGACAGACAGGCAGACGGATACATCCACACACGCATACATAATACATATGTGCACACATAGGTCTCTCTCTATAGACACATATCTTTGTGGCCTGATGTTTTGCCCAATCCGTGCTTTCTCTTCTGGATTTTAAGCTTTCCCTGTTGTTCTTAGGGATTCTCGCCTTTTCATCGTGACTGCTCCACAGGCTGCTTGACGGGAAGAGGAGAGGAACGACCTTACAGCAAAGGTTTTCCTCAATCATCTTGTGATCGTTCAGTCGTGGTACGAAGGAGCCGCAATCCACCAACACGGTCGACGAACTCGGGGCGTCTTGGCTCGGGGTCACCCCGCTCGACATCTCGCAGGCTTTTGAACACAGCCCGCGAGCCGTCTCGATGATTTCTCCCCGTGGACGGAAATGAAAACCGTCTCTTCAATGCCTCCCTCGCCGGTGGGAGTGGAGGAGGGCCGGGGAGGTCTTCGCAAAGCATCTGAAGTCAGTATGCAGACAAAAAACAACCGAAGAGCAACAGCCACCACAACAACACAACAACAACAAAAAACACCCAAGCTGCCCTTTCTGGCATTCAGTATTTACACCGCACTTTTTGCTAAGGCGACCAAGAAGAGACAGAACGAGAGGAACAGACACAGACTGGATCCAATCTGTGCCCTGGAAGCAAAGGCCCTGCCTCAGGACACGAAGCAACCCGAAGGTCTCTCCACGAAGAACACGACTCCCAGCGCGGGAATCGCGCTGTGTCCTGGGCTGGGCCAAGGGGAAATAACCCGCGAGTGTCGGTAGATTAGCCCCCCTGGATGAAGGGGGGACAGACAGACGCGGAAAGCCCTGCTCCGCCGGCAGAGAAACGGGTCCGTAATGCCGAGACAGGGCGAATGGTCCCAGAGGCATTTGAGACCGCAGGCTTGCAAATGGACATTACGTTGCTATTGTAGGATTGCTTATCAACCACGGGCGGGCCCTGATCACTGAATTCACCAATTAACCAATGCAGACTTTGTTTCTGTGTGTGCATACGTGTGTGCGTATGTATGCATGTATGTATATGTATGTTTAAACTTGATTTTATGATTCAACCCATGCTTCCATTTCCTGAGACCCATTCCCTCGTTGCTACTGGAAGGCAGCGTCGCTGGTATCCATGGGTGATGCTTTAGGCCTGGGCGCGAGGTCCCTGGCTCCCTAACTCATGCGGAACCCGTGTGTGGCTCCCCGACCCCCCCCCCCCAGACACGCCCGCGTCTTCAGAGCCACCCCCGGGGGACTGCGCCTGAGGTCTAAGAGCCTGTGCCCTAAGAGCCCCGGGTTCGGATCCCGGCTTCACAGAGGCAAGCAGGTGCAAAGAACGGCCAAGAGTGAGAGGGCTCGGGAAGCCAGCCAAGCAGGGTAGGGAAGGTAGCTGGACGCCACGTCCCAAATAACCAGCACAAAGCAAGGCTGTAGGCGTGGCTCAAGCGGCACAGGCTCGGCCGAGCGGGCGTGATGTCCCGAGTTCAAACCCCAGTCACACCTCCCCGCAAAGAACACTTCCTTAGAACCATTTGTGTGTAGCTTCCTTAAGTATCCCTGTTCATTCCTTAACTATTATTATTTACATGTATGTATACGTTTAGAGAGCGAATGCGTCGCTTCTATCTGCCAGCTGGCTAGAAGATATTAATACACACCCCAGACGTTACATCCCGGCTTCTTTGGCTAATTGTTCTGGCCTGTGGATTCCCACCCACAGCTTTCTTGTAGACACGCATCGCTCTTGCGAAGTTCTTACATTTTGAAACCTGACACTCTTAAAACATACTTTCTTGGCGAAAAGTAACAGAAACTCCCCCCCCTGCCCCCCCCCCAAAAAGCGCTTACGCAGAAATTTAAGCGTGATTTATCACCCCGGCAAAGGGCTAATTTCTCCTTTAAGATGGAGAATGCATACGGAGGTTTAATGTATCCATCCTCTGAGAACTCAATACAAACCACAATAAAGGATATGAAGAGAAATAATACCACGGCAAAGACGCGAACAGGAGGGGAGCTATTAGCAGAATCCATTTATAACAAATTTAATAAAAGCGAATGCTAGGTGCTTTGTTCAAAAGCGGTGAAAAGCTAATTAATGCCTCCAGAGAGGCCCGTCGAGTGTGCAGAATCGGGAGAAGGCATTCTTTTTTTTTTTGTTTTCCAGTGCTGTTTCTTTAGATACACAACAAGTCCCCAGAGAGGAAAAATCCACAACAGTCCGTGGAGGAATGGAGGCTTCTCCCCGAACCCAGAGCCCAAGAAGAAATCTTTGTGGCAGATGATTGACTCTGCTTATGGATTACAAAAAAATATATATATATATACAGTCAAGAAATGAGCAGAGGATAAGAACTGAGTCCATCCATATTTGTCTGGACTCAGCTCCCGGCTTGAACGACACTGCAACCCCAGACCACCTAGGAAGGAGACAAGCAGACACTGGTGGCTCACGCCTGTCACCCCAGCCGCCCGAGAGGCTGAGACATGAGGGTCATAGGTCAAGGCCAGGACTCCCCTCTCTCTCCCCCTCTTCCTCAGAAAAATCAAACCACCCTAAGAGCCGAGGTGCAGGAATCCGCACCGGGCAAGATACACAACTGCCGAGCAAATAACAGATCTCAACGCGAACTCGGAAGCAACCGCGTGGTGCTGCTGTGTCCACACGCACCGACGGCCTGCCTGCCTGTCCGTCTATCCATGTGCACGCGCGTGCCGTCCAGGGTGGATGAGTGTCACGTGTTTATATAGTTCACATTTCCCCACCTGGCGTTCAGAGCCACGTGTGGCGTGACCCGGCGTGGCAGGGCGTGCGGAAAAGACGCACCGAGCTACGCCACGCGCGGTGTTTGCCTTGGTGTCCCGCGGGTGACGGTGGAATGCCACCCCCCCCCCCCAGGAGCCCCGCTTTCTAGAATGAACCACTGGGGCTGTGACTACAGGAAGAGGAGTTCGTATCGCTTCTGGGAGTCGTGAACAAAACCGTTCTGATTTTTATTTAAGGGCCTGGTTGATCTCCGTGTTGAACTCAGATGTTGAGAAGAACGTGACGAGGGATTGCGAACGTGAACCGTGGGACCGTGGGCGGCGTGGGCACCGCCTTCCTTCTCAGCCCCCCCCACAAGATCAGAAGGAGAGGAAACCGGTAGAGGGGTTGCGGGACGCGATGGCCACGAGCGCCTGGGTGTCGGAGTCCTGTGCCTGGCAATCCGAGAGACGACCAGGGAAAAAGACGAGCCGAGGTGAGGCTCTATGGCGATAAGGCCCAGGCCCCCGCGCGTGGTGATGGGGCCCGAGGCTATCCCAGCACAGATCGGCCCGAGCCAGAGCCGGAGCCCAGACGTGGCTCGAGGCGGCGCGGCCCTGCGGTCTCTTAGGAGAGCTCCTGCCACGCCCGCGGAAGGACAACACGCAGCACCCGCGCTGCTAAATCCCACCGGTCACACCCGTGACAGGACAAGCACCCGGCCAGGCAGCGGTCACCATTCAAGTCGCCGTCCACAGCTGGAACGTGTACACGGGACTCCAGCACTGCACTCGGGCCGATGGCGGGGGGCGGGGGGCATCCCTGAAAACCCCCACCGAAGTTCAGTCCCTTTCGCCATAAGAAAAACGATATTTGAAGAACAAACAGGCTTTCCTGGCCCCTCTCCTAATGTATCTCTGCAGCGTCCTGAAGCTGCCTGGTTAAATAAGGTAAAAAAAAACAAAAAACCCTAAACTTTATGTGTTTTCTGTTTTGTTTTCTGAAATGGTGCTTAATACAATGACGGCCAGTTTAAAATAAGTAAAATTATAAATAAGCATAACCGCGTGTCTTTCTCCTTTCACAACACTTGGAGCAATTAAAATTAAATGAATCTGCTCCATATAACGGGTCGGTTATAGGAAGGAATTAACGCAGTGTAACATCCATTTAGAAATTGTGTTTCACGGCTTCAAATGTGCTATTTAAAAATAGGAGAGGAAGCAGAAACTCGCCGGGGCGGGGGGGCGGGGGGAAGGGAGGGAGGAGAGCAAACGCGGTCACAAGAGCCAGCGTGAAGGGCAGGTGTGCTCCCGCCTGTCAGACCACCTACTCGGGAGGCTGAGATCTGAGGATCCGGGTTCAAAGCCAGCCTGGGCGGGGAAAGTCCGTGAGACTCTTGTCGCCAGTGAACCATGAGAAAACCATAAATGGTGCTGTGATCCAAGTAGTAGAGCCGCGAGCCTTGTGCGGAAGAGCTCAGGGACCGCGCCCAGGCCCTGAGTTCAAGTCCCCAGGGCCAACAAAGACATGCTCACTAGCAGGAGTTTTTAATACACACCATGCTAACTCCAGGAAATAACACAGAAGCCGATCCTTCACAGGCTCTCCGAGAATAAATAACTGTTTTTACCATGCAGGAAGCATTCAAAGACATTACTGAGGGGCTTTGTGGAAATCATAAGCGCTTGTCTCCAACCATTGCAAAAGCCCCATTCCTTTAACTTATTGTCTTTAGTAAAGACAATAAATACCAATGGAAGAAAAAAAAATTAATGTCGGATGTACAAATTTATTCATTTAGGACACTGTGGGTTTGATGTGCAAGCTTCTACTTTGTGCTTTATTGTGTCGCTTTTCTTTTTGCGTTTAAACTTTGAAGAAGAAGGCAAAGGCCAGCGAACGCTGGCTGTTGCACGTCATAAAGTGCTAAATGGATCGTTTTGCCATTTTGTCCTCCTGGATAGAGATGTCTCTGTCAAGGCCGTGAAATACGGAGGCACTTAAATTAAATTAGGTATTTAAGAACCATCAGGGCTTAATTGTTATTTGACGATGCTCAAGCCCGCACTTCAAATATGAAATCGGAGCTCTCATCTAATGAAAGTTAGTCTAGAATCCTCCGGTGAATATAAATATGAGCACTTGAAAATGGAAGCGGGGATACTTTAGAGGCTGTTTTAGATCTGTTCTCCAGAAAACGTAATTCAGGATTTTTTTTTCAATAAGTTAAGTGAAAACTGCTGAATTTAAAAAAATCCCTTGAAAGTGTACATCATTTCCTTTCTATTATTATTTTAATGGCGGAACGTCTTTTTTTTTATGGCGGAACTGGTTTTTCTCATTTATTTTCCTCCCAATTCTCACAATGATTCAAAAAGAGCCAGACTCTTCCTCTCCAGTTCTGACAAACCACAGCAGAATCTATGGTGGTGTTTCTTGTGTGGAAGGCAAATGGACTTATCAGAGTGGCCCGGCCCGTTGCTTCTCAGTCTGCAGGTGCTCCGGTAGACGGGAGTTGGGGGGGGGAATCTGGGGGCCCCCAAAGCTTGAATCACCTCTGCAAAGAATGATCTACCAGCTCTGCAAACCAGTGCACGCCCACGCACACCTGCGCGTTGATGCACGACAGGTGTATCTGTGTCACACGTCGTATGATTAAGAGAGGGAACACAATCACGCGTGCCCACCTGTGCACTCCCCCACTCAAGGAGAAACTCCGGGCTGGGCGTTTTCACAGGAAGGAAGGAGTTTAAGAACAGCAGGACGCAAACCTTCGGCCCCCCTTTGTCGCCGTGATAAGGTTGGTGTGGTCGTGTCCAAGAGAAAGAAAGGGCTGGAAAGACCGTTTTCCAACTCAAACACCCAAAATCTCTTATTTATTTCCTTTGTCAGCGAATTCTGAGTTGCAGAATCTGATAGCACAAGCAAAAAGGTAATTCTATTGAAAAGGAATAAGCTATACATATACATATATATATATATATATACCCATAGGAAAGAAAAAAATAAAGATTAGCTTGAGTACTTTAGCTGCACAGAAAGCAGCTATAAAGGAACAATAAGTGAGTCAATAAATATAGCCAAGTTCATCTAAAAAAGGAAAATGTCTTCATAATAATTACCCCTGGTGGGTTGTTTAAGATATGAAACACAGCAGAAAAAATAACCACGTTGATTGATTGCTATGAATTTCTGGCATCTGTAGTCTTTGAAGCATGAAATATATGAGCATCGTCTCTTAATGCCTTCAATTATTGTACGGAGTTGGTGTTTGCTTTATGATAGAGGTGCTTAATTTTTCACCAAACAGCCAGTGGCTGAAGAATGTAGCATTTATAAATAAAATGACCTCTATTTCTCCAGCTGACGCCTAACCAAAGGACAGTGTCAGAAATAACCGGCACCATACATAATTGATAAAGTCGCAATGTAATGTTCAGCGCCGAAATACTTTTGTCCTTTACAAGTTATTAAATATAACAAGCTCCTGGTTAAATTGATGGCACCCTTACGGTGGCTGCGGAGAATCTTCTGCCGCGAAGGAAAATTCCTAGCAGCGAGAGAAAATTAAGATAGCACTCCGTACGCAGAGTGTCCTGTTAGGTGAAGCTTTGAATGGTTTTGATTAGTAAGTAATATCCCAAGTAAGGTGCAGAATGGCAGAAGCTGATTGCATGGGAAAAACTTGAGGTGTTCAAACATTTTTAACTTGAGGGCTCCTTCGACGTCAAAGGGTGGGGTGAGATAAATGGGTTTGTTTATTGTTTAATCACGATTCAGAAAATTTACACCCACCTGTTTCACGATAGCACAGAAGCGTCCACCTTTGCCGATGGCACCGGGACGGGAAATGGAAGATCAAGACGCAGGGATGAGCACAGCTTGGAAACGCGGTCTGAAAAGTGAACGGCTAGAAAAAAAAAAAAAGAGTCAGACATAAAAGAGTTCCTCAGTGAAATCTCAGAAGGCTCCTGGGAGCCGAAATAAATAATTAAAATAGGAAATGCCGAAGCAGGCCAGGCTCTGAAGACAGGCTTAGGTCCTTGTCACGGACCCGGACCGATTCCCTTGGATCGTAGTTAACCTAGCCATTTTATACTTTCAAAGGCGTCGCCAGTCACTAGGTAATAAAGAAAGGGTTGTCTGCTCAAAAGCGAATGGGCAAGGCCATCCATTCTTCTGACAAAAGAAAACAGAAAGTCGGATTCAGCGTTTCACTTTCACGGAATGAGGGGGGGCGGTTAAAAAGTAATCCTAACGATGAAGTCGGGTTTTCTCTACAATTTGCCATACAAAGATTTCGACCCCGTCCCTGGAAATGACGAACAAACTGAGAAGCCTGCGCGCCCCAAAATACCAGAAAGAACTGAGAAGCAAAATCAGGCCCACGAATCAGTCGTTTTAAATACGATCAAAACAGAATAGTCGCACCAAAAAAAAAAAGAAATGTATTTTCGACGTTTGCTCTCATGACCAGTTCCGTAAGCGTAATTACTGCTGAAGCTAAGAAACAGAGAGAGACCAAAGGCTGTGTGCTGCGATTGTACGTTGTTCAGAGTGCGCCCGTGCCCTTCCCAGGGCTTAATTCGGGGAGCTCTGGGTTTTCCCGTTGAGTGTTAATACCAGCAGATTCCCAGACTGTCTTTCTCTCTCTTTTTCTTTCTCTTCAGATAATAATACCCTTTGTAATCACTACATGGTGCAGACAAGAGAAAAGGAGCCACCACGAGCCAACACCCCTTTACCACATGCTGATCTTCTGCGGAAAGCCCAACTCAAAACAGGCAGTGCGTGTTAGTCTCAGGTCACAGACAGTGGAATTATAAAGTCTGGATAGCACATATAATTATAAATGATGTCGTTAAATTTACGGTGATAAATTGGAGAGGTGAGACTCGTTGGTAATGCGAAATGTGAAAAATGAGAATGATAGGCACCCTAATTTTTTCTGGGTAGGAGCAAATAGTGTCCATACGTGAAGTCTTCATGTTCCACTAGCTTGGAGATGTGGGATGTCTTCTTGAATTCTTGATTTCACCCAACTTGGGGTATTTCGTGCCTGTCCTGGGACTTGAACTCAGGGCCCAGGCCCTGTCCCTGAGCACGTTTGGCTAGCCCTCTACCACTTGAACCACAGCCTCACTAATAGCTTTGTTGGGTGCTTAACTGGAGATCAGAGTCTCACAGAATTTCCCGCCCAGGCTGGCTTCAAACCCCAGATCCTCAGAGCTTTTGCCAACGGAAGAGGCGTAGCGAAAAAGGTCAAGTTATTCTAACCAGAGGAGAAAGCGTGTCCCTCGCCAAACTGGTTAGTCCGTTAGGATTCTCATGTATTGGGGAGCCCGTGACACGAGGCTTCTTTCGCGTTGATTTGCAGTTCACGGGCATCGAATCAGAGAGTAATTCAAAACACATCTCGGTTTGGACGTTCTTAGTGGGGTCTTCCAGTTATTTATTTTTGAGGTCATAGCCATGCTCCTTGCAGAAAGAGATTAAACCAAACCCCGAATAACCCCGCGTCTGGCACAGCTTGGTCTTCCCACGACGCCCGCAGCAAGCGTGTTTTCTCCGCTTCTAGCTGCTTAACCGGACTCAGCGGTATCAAACCGGGAGGAGAGGTCAGCTGAACACGACGCGTAAACCAGAAATGAAAAGAATACGCAATGACTGCGGACGCGTGGGCACACGGAGCATAGCACTGCGGATCTCTGCAGAGAAGAAAAACAGGATTGCTTCCAGAAGTTTCTCTGGCATGACTATAGCTGTTGAGTCAAACAGGGGTATGACATCGGTAGATAGACAACTGCAGGTGATATTTAAAAAAAATAAAAAAACCAACCAACACTTCCCAAATGTAACGCTTTCCTCGAATGTATGGCCTCCCCTGTAAGATGAATTTGGTGGCCAGGTCTGCCTTAGGAACGATGCCAGGCAGTTAACGGCGTCAGTGAAGGCACGGCCGGGACGGTTCCTGCCGCCCTCCGCGCCCGTCTTGTCTGGGGAAGGACGGGGAAGGAGACACCGCGCCCGTCGCCGGGGAACTTCGAGTCTGGCCGAGGGCGGCAGAGGATGGGCTGGGCCTGCGCTGGTCTGATTCTCGAGTCGGGGAGAAAGCCGGGTAAGGCCACGAGGATCGCAGAGGTGTCATCATCCAGTTCATCTTCTTCTTCTTCTTCTTCGTGTTAAGCTTGAAGGTCTTAGGGATAACTGTCCCCTTCCAGCCATTTAATTGCCTTTTGATGAACCGGGGTGGGGGGGAGGGAGTGGAAACTGAGCACCACCCGCTCCCCAAAAGAAAAAAACCGAACCAAGTTTTCCAGGTGAAAAGCGTGGATGGTAAGTTCTCCCCCCCCTCCCCCCCCCGTGGCCCTCTCTCCAAGTGAGGGACGTGGGTGAAGTGAGTGCCCGGTGGGTATCTGTCCATGTGCAGAATAAACAGCCCGTTCTCATGATCTCATCCCCTCCATCCGTTTCTCAAGGGCAGGAATGTCAGGAATCCGGCTTCTCCATCCTCACCTTCTTATCTCCATGGGCAGCTTGCCCAGCCCCCCTCCAGCGCCTCTCCCCCCCCGCTCCCCCCCCCCCAGCTCCAGGGCGGCGACCAAGGAGGCGGAGGCTGATCTGGAAATGGGGCGCCCCACCGAGGGGGACACCACGCCCACCGCCCCTGGGCCGTGGCTTTCCCGGGGACAAGCTCACTGTGTGTTAAGTTGGCCCCACTTCCCCTTGTGCTGGATAAACAGGATCTAAACTTCTCGGCAACACCGCAAAAGCAGACGTCTCTTCCCCACGTCCTCCGTGACAGACGTCCCCTTACGCACGCAGAACAGGGTCTCC
Organism: Perognathus longimembris pacificus; assembly: GCF_023159225.1. NCBI lineage: Eukaryota > Metazoa > Chordata > Mammalia > Rodentia > Heteromyidae > Perognathus > Perognathus longimembris. Next base: position 1,812,734 of record NC_063186.1, read on the forward strand.
AAAGCAAACCAACCCCAAAGGAAGGCCCGGCCCCGGCGGCCTGTCACCCCAGCTACTCTGAGATCTGGGGGATCGCGGTTCAAAGCCAGCCAGGGCAGGAAAGCCCTCTCTCCAATAAACCACTCGGCAAAGTCTGGGAGCGGTGCTGTGGCTCGAGCGGTGGAGCGCCAGCCCTGAGGGGAAGAGATCATCCGTTGTGCTGTGCCCACTCGGTCCTTCGCCCTTCCCGCTTCTGCCTCCACCTCGCCGTGTCTCCCCGGAAAAGTCCGCCTCGATCGAGGGCGGCTGACCGGTCCCACCCGTTATCTATCCTCGAGTCCTTGGCAAATCCAGGCCCCTTGATGTCCTGGCACCGGGACTGTGGCTGACACGGCGAGGAAAGGATCATTAGCACGCTTTGCTCATTCATATACATCAATTCCTCGGGGGAACCACTGGGATTAAATGACTAGTTGTTTTAGAAAAAGGAAACAACATATCCATCGATGTGTCGGATGGAATCGTGTTTACGAGTGACATCCGAGAGACAAATAATAGATGTGTAGCGCAAGGTAAACATCGACAGACCAAGCGCTGCGCATAAATATGCTAACTTGAGTATTATTTACACGTAGAGGGTATTTTGCTTTAATGTTGTATATTGCGTTAAGGCAGAGGGGAAAGAAAAGAAGGAAAGACACAGTAAATCTGGCCCTAAGGAGAGGCCGTTTGTCTTTTCAACACTCCCAGGAGGGAAAATAGATTTCATACTCAAAGTGGGAAAGCAACGATCAGCTATAGGGGAGTCAAATATGTTTTTGGATTTGTTCTCTTTTCCTCGCCCGGATTCTACAGGCATGGGTTAGAAGTTTGTTATTCAAGGGAGAGGCCTAGAAATCAGAACGCCTGTCACGAGGGACCTCATTAGAAGAGGGGAGGCAGGAGACCCAGCTCCGGGCGAGGGATCCGGAATCCGCATTGTAAACGGGTCTGTAATTGATTTCTCCATACATTCACACTCCACGGTGAAGCCTGGATTAGGCTCTTCCTCCCCGGGCCGCCCCCCCACCCCCCCACCCCCCGGCTCCAGGACGCCTTCACCTTGAAGAATCGGAGGACTCCGAGTTCTTGTCCGTCTTTCCTTTGGAAAACCGCAAACCACGGAGAGCATGAGACCCAGCGTCATGTCTGTGGCTCGGGTAACAGCGTGGATCTCCTCTCCGTGTAGTTGTGCACGTACGTGTGTGTGTGTGTACGTGCAAACGCACGCGTGTGAGAGACTCAAGGGGAACGTGTGTGCAGGTAGGCTACTGCACTAATCACAAGGGTGACTTGTCTTCTTCGGATACCTTAGCACAGAAGTAGGAAGGAGACTTTCCTGGCTCACCAGACGAGCTACTCATTCCACAGGGCTCAGCACCCAGGAGGGAAACTGAGCCTCTCCTGGTCCTTGGCATCATCTCACCTGTTGAAGAAAGGGTGCAGGGTCTACAACCGCGGGTGTTTGCAATGCCAACGAACGCCTGTTTTTAGTTTATTGTATGTGCTTAAGAGCTGGCACCTCTTTTTTTTTTTTTCCTTGTCTTAAATAAATCAGATCTGAGAATTCCGGTAGACAGGAAACTAATTTTAACGATAAATGCTTCCTTTCTAGACTGAGCATTGTTCAGCCTTACAAAACTCTGTATTGTACAGGGTCTGTTTTCTCGACAGGAAACACATCAGAATGATGTTAAAATGCTTGGTTTTCCCAGATAATACTGTAAGAAAATACAGTAACCATGGAAACAATACATCTGAACACTCGAGATCGTTTTGTGCTAGCCTACCTATAATTCATCATTACCGCGAGGCTCTACTTTCTCTAATTTATATGTATTCTCGTGTTTGAACCTAGCTGATGAAATATCTAATAACAACCCCGCATAAGCCTTCCCAGCACAGCAAATGTGCTTGAGAAAACGCAGAAACCGTTGCCTGTCAAAGAGGAAGCTGGATTGAAACTCTGGGAACGCTTACCGACATTGCTTCCGGAATGAGGTGCCTTGTTGATGACGTTTAATCCACTTTTATTCCAGGCGATGGAACCGTCTGGGGAGCAGTATCTCTAGGGGCTGGGGTGCCCAGTGGTGGGGGGGGGTGGTAACACCTTTCTCATTCTCCCAGGGTTTGCTCATCAAGACGCAAATCCAGTGGCTGCTGTGTCTCCTATCACCCTCTGATAGCTTGGCCGAGGGCTGGAGCAGAATGCACATCCCAAATTCTGTGTGCCATGTAAGCAATAATCAAGTGACTTTCTTCTACCCCTGATGAGTTGCAGCTTTTTGGGGGGGCGGGCGCGGGGAGGACGTATTTGTTTTGCATACTACCACGCAAAAAGGCTGGTATGTCTGTGAAGTCTGAGGCCTCCCAGATGAAGCAGATCTACGAACGCTAACCGCCTTTCGCAAGCAAGGTGGACCACAGCTACTCTGTCTCCAGCTGAAGAAGGACGAGCGATGACAGGTAGACATTCTCGGCCACCTAGCAACCTGGTGGTTAGTTAGGTCAGGCTTTGGATTTGATATCTGTGAATCCCACCAGAGACGACAGCCTTCCCCCCCCCCACCCCAGCCCGGTAATCAGATGGGGGCTGGACGGGTTTCTTTTCCCAATGTCTACCCGTTTAAGGAAGGCTGGCCTCGTGTGTGTCATTGCAAAGGGCACCTTTAATTCCCTTTCCCCAGGCCGCCTCCCTATTTACATTACGAACTCCGCTCCATGATTGTACTTTATAGAGCCCGAGATTCATTTAAATGCCAGAAAATTATGCCAAAGGGATTTCACTTAACCACTGTCTCTGTCAGGAATGGAGTTATACAACCTCTATTAATGCGAACGGGAGTTCATGAATAAATCCTCAGGAACACAGAGGGGGGAAAAGAATGGGTCCAAGGGAAGACGCAGAATGAAGAGACTCGGGAGAGAGAAAAATGAGATGGCAGCCGGATTCCCCCCCAAGTTAATCCCTCGTAAAACCAGAAGCCACTGGTGATTGCCGTCTCTTAAGGAGCAGCGAGCTCGAGCAGGAAATCCCTCATTCTTAAGCCGCCAGACTCAGACGGTCTCTGCGACTCACAGCTCTTAGATCGGACGCGACCTGCCATTGCCCGACAGGACTGGACGGGTGGGGGGGGGGCGTCCGCCCATCCTGGGGGTGGCGGGGGGGACTCTGAGATCACCCGGGAATGGATATTCCCACCGTACGATCCGTCTGGAGACACGGATCCTCATGACCTGGCGTGACGGCGCTTGCACGCCACCCACCTGCTAAGACGCAGGCGGGCTGAGCGTACGGACGTGACAGGACAGGACAGGTTGTGTGGTTTCGTGGCCCCCACGCCGTCCCGAGCACGCTGCCGATGTGTGCGGGGCGAAACACGGAGCCTTGAACGGAGAATGCCAATCAGTTATAAACCCATCAGGGTTAGAAACCCACGGCACTGGGGCGTTCGTCAAAGCCCAGCCAGTGCCGCCTGGAGTGAACAGAGCAGACGGAGAACAAGGCTGCCCGTTACGTTCACTGAGACTACTGCACTGCCCAGAAAGCAGCCTTCTAGAACTTTCCAGGGCCTTCTTCAGAGGTGATCTTTTCCGGGTATACCGATGAAAGTGAGTGGCAGTGGATATAAATAAATGCCCCTGTATGTGTGTATGCACACACACACACACACACACACACACACACACGAGTCGCTTTAATTTCTTGACAAATAGCGGCTACATCACGGTACGACATGGATATCCAGCAAGTGAGAATCGCTCTGCCTTACCTGAGGCGACCCGCCCCGCAGCAGAGAAAGACATCGATTTCCCCGCGTTCACGACCGGCGTCCTCCCGTCTCCTACCCTCCCCCGAAGGGTGCTCGGGCCTGGCCTTCCCATCGCTTGTGAGGAACCCCGAAATTCCACACGGGAAATCGAGCGCGGCGCTGCGTGGAACCCCGGGGGGGAACCTCCCCCCCCCCGCCCACCCCAGAAGAGAACGTTCCCGCAGACGGCGTTTCCAGCCTTCTCCTGAGACTCAGTTTCTCTTCTTTGTTTCTCCTCCCCCAAGGAGGAATGGTTGTAAAAATAATTCCTCCAGAACAACACCCCCCCCCCAAGCTCTTGGATGCGTAGAAGCGAGCGAGCGGCCATCAGCCCCGCTCCGGCCGGTGCAGCCGAGCGCTGGCTCTCATCACGGAGGTTCTTAGGTTCCTGTGAGGGCCGGGGAAGGGGGTGCGGGTGGGGTGCCCGCTGAGTGTTGGCGCAGGGTGTGCGTGTGGGTGTGTCCTCCGTGAGTCTTACGTGGTGCACCTGTTTAAACGCACCTGTCACAGGACAAGCGTGTCTCCCCGGTGAGCGTCGCAGTGGAGACGAGAACGCCACGGACACCGGCCACCCATGGCTCACTGGTGCTGCCCGCACCGTCCTCCGTCCACAGCCGAAGGGCTCGAACTCAGGGCCTGAGCACTGTCCCCTGAGCACTTTGTGCTCAAGGTTAGCCCACTACCACTTGAGCCACGGCGCCACTTCCGGCTTTCTGGTGGTTCGGTGGAGAGAAGCGTCTCACGGACCTGCCTGCCCGGGCTGGCTTTGAACCGCGATCCTCAGGTCTCAGCCTCCTGAGTCGCTAGGACGACAGGCGAGCCCCGCCGGCACCCGGCTTAGGCAGAGTTTATCTTTCATTTGTTCCACTCGGAAGGATCGTGTCAATCACAGACCTCTGCGTTATCGTGGTCGGTGCGTGTGTGTTTCCTGACCTGCTTTATAGCTTTGTAGGAATATTCCCACTGTTGGGCCAGAATGAGCCTCTACCTCCCTCTCCCTCTCGGCCGGGCCGGTGCTCAGCTCTAGGTGCTCAGCTCTAGGTGCTCAGCTCTAGGTGCTCAGCTCTAAGTGCTTAGCTCTCGGTGCTCAGCTCTCGATGCTCAGCTCCAGGTGCTCAGCTCCAGGTGCTCAGCTCTAGGTGCTCAGCTCTAGGTACTCAGCTCTGGGTGCTCAGCTCTGGGTGTTCAGCTCTGGGTGCTCAGCTCTGGGTGCTCAGCTCTGGGTGCTCAGCTCTAGGTGCTCAGCTCTGGGTGCTCAGCTCTGGGTGCTCAGCTCTAGGTGCTCAGCTCCAGGTACTCAGCTCTCGGTGCTCAGCTCTAGGTGCTCAGCTCTAGGTGCTCAGCTCTAGGTGCTCAGCTCTGGGTGCTCAGCTCTAGGTGTTCAGCTCTAGGTACTCAGCTCTAAGTGCTTAGCTCTAGGTACTCAGCTCTGGGTGCTCAGCTCTAGGTGCTCAGCTCCAGGTGCTCAGCTCTCGGTGATCAGCTCTTGGTGCTCAGCTCCAGGTGCTCAGCTCTGGGTGCTCAGCTCTGGGTGCTCAGCTCTAAGTGCTTAGCTCTCGGTGCTCAGCTCTAGGTACTCAGCTCCAGGTGCTCAGCTCTTGGTGCTCAGCTCTAGGTGCTCAGCTCTGGGTGCTCAGCTCTAGGTGCTCAGCTCTGGGTGCTCAGCTCTGGGTGCTCAGCTCTGGGTGCTCAGCTCTCGGTGCTCAGCTCTGGGTGCTCAGCTCTAAGTGCTTAGCTCTCGGTGCTCAGCTCTAGGTACTCAGCTCTAGGTGCTCAGCTCTTGGTGCTCAGCTCTAGGTGCTCAGCTCTGGGTGCTCAGCTCTAGGTGCTCAGCTCTGGGTGCTCAGCTCTGGGTGCTCAGCTCTCGGTGCTCAGCTCTGGGTGCTCAGCTCTAGGTGCTCAGCTCTCGGTGCTCAGCTCTGGGTGCTCAGCTCTAGGTGCTCAGCTCTTGGTGCTCAGCTCCGGGTGCTCAGCTCCAGGTGCTCAGCTCTAGGTGCTCAGCTCTCGGTGCTCAGCTCTTGGTGCTCAGCTCCAGGTGCTCAGCTCTGGGTGCTCAGCTCTCGGTGCTCAGCTCTGGGTGCTCAGCTCTTGGTGCTCAGCTCTAGGTGCTCAGCTCTGGGTGCTCAGCTCTAGGTGCTCAGCTCTCGATGCTCAGCTCTGGGTGCTCAGCTCTAGGTGCTCAGCTCTTGGTGCTCAGCTCTAGGTGCTCAGCTCTCGGTGCTCAGCTCTGGGTGCTCAGCTCTTGGTGCTCAGCTCTAGGTGCTCAGCTCTGGGTGCTCAGCTCTAGGTGCTCAGCTCTCGATGCTCAGCTCTGGGTGCTCAGCTCTGGGTGCTCAGCTCTGGGTGCTCAGCTCTAGGTGCTCAGCTCTGGGTGCTCAGCTCTGGGTGCTCAGCTCTAGGTGCTCAGCTCCAGGTACTCAGCTCTCGGTGCTCAGCTCTAGGTGCTCAGCTCTAGGTGCTCAGCTCTAGGTGCTCAGCTCTGGGTGCTCAGCTCTAGGTGTTCAGCTCTAGGTACTCAGCTCTAAGTGCTTAGCTCTAGGTACTCAGCTCTGGGTGCTCAGCTCTAGGTGCTCAGCTCCAGGTGCTCAGCTCTCGGTGATCAGCTCTTGGTGCTCAGCTCCAGGTGCTCAGCTCTGGGTGCTCAGCTCTGGGTGCTCAGCTCTAAGTGCTTAGCTCTCGGTGCTCAGCTCTAGGTACTCAGCTCCAGGTGCTCAGCTCTTGGTGCTCAGCTCTAGGTGCTCAGCTCTGGGTGCTCAGCTCTAGGTGCTCAGCTCTGGGTGCTCAGCTCTGGGTGCTCAGCTCTGGGTGCTCAGCTCTCGGTGCTCAGCTCTGGGTGCTCAGCTCTAAGTGCTTAGCTCTCGGTGCTCAGCTCTAGGTACTCAGCTCTAGGTGCTCAGCTCTTGGTGCTCAGCTCTAGGTGCTCAGCTCTGGGTGCTCAGCTCTAGGTGCTCAGCTCTGGGTGCTCAGCTCTGGGTGCTCAGCTCTCGGTGCTCAGCTCTGGGTGCTCAGCTCTAGGTGCTCAGCTCTCGGTGCTCAGCTCTGGGTGCTCAGCTCTAGGTGCTCAGCTCTTGGTGCTCAGCTCCAGGTGCTCAGCTCCAGGTGCTCAGCTCTAGGTGCTCAGCTCTCGGTGCTCAGCTCTTGGTGCTCAGCTCCAGGTGCTCAGCTCTGGGTGCTCAGCTCTCGGTGCTCAGCTCTGGGTGCTCAGCTCTTGGTGCTCAGCTCTAGGTGCTCAGCTCTGGGTGCTCAGCTCTAGGTGCTCAGCTCTTGGTGCTCAGCTCCGGGTGCTCAGCTCTGGGTGCTCAGCTCTAGGTGCTCAGCTCTGGGTGCTCAGCTCTGGGTGCTCAGCTCTCGGTGCTCAGCTCTGGGTGCTCAGCTCTGGGTGCTCAGCTCTCGGTGCTCAGCTCTGGGTGCTCAGCTCTAGGTGCTCAGCTCTGGGTGCTCAGCTCTAGGTGCTCAGCTCTGGGTGCTCAGCTCTAGGTGCTCAGCTCTGGGTGCTCAGCTCTGGGTTCTCAGCTCTGGGTGCTCAGCTCTAGGTGCTCAGCTCTAGGTGTTCAGCTCTGGGTGCTCAGCTCTGGGTGCTCAGCTCTGGGTGTTCAGCTCTGGGTGCTCAGCTCTGGGTGCTCAGCTCTAGGTGCTCAGCTCTAGGTGCTCAGCTCTGGGTGCTCAGCTCTTGGTGCTCAGCTCTAGGTGCTCTTGGCTTTCTGCTGCTCTAAGCCAGGGTCAAGGTCTTTCCAGGGAGGAAGTAGCTATTGGAGAGGACAGTGTGCGGAGTCCGCCGGGAAGGGCCAAGGTAAAGGAGCCACGCTGCGTACCTTCCAGACGCACGCGCCGTTCACGAACCGCGAGGTCAAGGGCTGGGGGAGCGTGAATCCCTCCCGCCGTTCCCAGGGGTGCGCGCGCGGCTTTGCACCTGAGAAACCTGAGCGCCGGTGGTGGAAAAGCCTCGGGGCCCAGCGCCTGGGGCCCAGGGCTTCTTCCCTCGCAGCCCCCGGGGCCTCCTAATTACCCGCGTGGGCACCGCGCCATCGGGAGACGGGAGAACTCGATTCACAACTATTCTTCAAGTGGAAAAGTGGACGCCCTCGGTAAGCACTGCCCTCTCCGGGGACGCAGCGGAGCTCGGCTTTCAAGTGAAGACCGGACTTAGCCAACGCCTAGGCGAGATAATCCTTTAAGACCTTGCTGGTGATGAGAAGCAGTTCGATTTCTCCCAGAGGCAAATGATTGCAATAGAAACTCCAAATAAACTTAAGAAGAAGAAGAAGAAGAAAACCCAAACCTGTCTTGCTCCTGAGAGGTTTAAGAAAGGATATCCCAGGTTGAAGCTACTAGAGTGAATAATGTAGGCTGATTTCATCGCCCCAAAACTTTCCCACCACATCTTCTGAGGAAGGAACTGATGTTCCCGCTGCAGCAGTAGAAAAGGATGTGGGAATAATTGAGAAGCTTCTTTCTTTCATAGCAGTGCTCACCCTTTCTCTAGAAGCCATCTGTACACTTTTCCAAATTCTCTAGTTGCAAATCCATCCACCCATCTATCCATCCATCCACCCATCCATCCATCCATCCATCCACCCATCCATCCATCCATCCACCCATCTATCCATCCACCCATCCATCCATCCACCCATCCATCCATCCACCCATCCATCCACCCATCTATCCATCCATCCATCCATCCATCCATCCATCCACCCATCCATCCATCCATCCATCCATCCACCCACCCATCTATCCATCCATCCATCCATCCACCCATCTATCCATCCATCCATCCATCCATCCATCCACCCATCCATCCATCCATCCATCCATCCATCCATCCACCCATCCATCCATCCACCCATCCACAGCAAAGATGGCGAATGAAAGACTGAAAACTGGCTCTCCAGGACAAACTACATGGGGCACCCGGCTTACGTCTGAGGTTATGATCATTAGAAATTTGATTTCCAGTAGGATTCCTTCAAATAGTATTAGCATTGCAGGTACACACTGACACACAGAGTGTGAAAGTATTCACACGCGCGCGCGCACACACACACACACACACACACACACACACACACCAACCCAGGGGAAGCAAGGAAGGCAAGAAGAAATCATGGAAAGAAAAGGGAATATGCCCCAACTACCAGCACTGGGGTCTCTTCCAGGGGTCATTCATTTAGTGTATAACTTGCTACTTATTTCAGTAAAACTGTTTTTCTAGACTTCACTACAGTGTGTGAAACTCGGTCCACAGGACGCATTTGTGCCCGCAAAGAAACACAAATCCGTTGCCCGATTGAAATCAATCTTTGCTCAGAGAGCGGTCTGAGTAGTTTGACAGATTAGCAACGAAGCCAAATGCCCTGGTTTCGAATCCCCTGTCCTTTTCCTTCAGGGTCTCTCCAAATGCACCTGCCTCTCCCTCTCCCGGCCTGGGCCCGGCTCCCCCTCTTCTCGCCGAGCCCCATGGCACAAAACCATCCAGAGAATCTGGGGCTCCCCCCACCTTCTTCTGGACGTGATGCCCGGGTCACGGCCCGACCCAAGGGCCCCGCATTTATAACGAAGGAAACTGCCTGTCTGCCAGAGACCTGACCGTTCTTAGAAAGCCTAGGGACAATGAGTCACTGCGATCGATCCCCCAACCACTTCGCCACGGTTTCAAACCCAAGTTGGGGTTAACTAAGGTGAGAACCTCAGAACCTCAGAACTCCCCCCACCCCGCCAATGGAAACGGAACCCAAAGACGGGGGGCAGCGTCCAGCGACCTTTAAACAGGAATCCTCTCCCACAACCATCGCTGTCACCACAGCCGGGCCAGGCAGCCCGTTCACTGTCAACTATGGGAAACGGATCAATCACTTCCCCCTGGTTTCACTCTGGAAGGCACGGACGGGGACCCTGTCATCGCGCTGTCGGCATCTGTTGACGTGTGGATTTCTCTCCCCAGGGAGACCTGGGGGACCCGGCCCCCACGGGTGGACAGCCGGGGTCCTCGGCCACGCGCGGTCTCCTGTCTGCTTCTTCACCAATTGCCCGTCTCTTCCCGGAGGAGCCTGTTACTCTAACATGACCGTGTGCAAATACTTTGAATTTTGACCTTCTGCACACATGCTGCTGTTTTGCTCAAAGCCGGGCCTAAGAGAAGAATGAATGAAATATTTCATAGAACACAGAACATCAGTGATACAGGATACACAGTGGGAGGGAGGGAGGGAGGGAGGGAGGGAGGGAGGGAGGGAGGGAGGGAGGGAGGGAAGAAATGTGGCGTATAAACAAGCAAAAAGTTTTTTTTTTAATTCAACTTAAAATACCACCCCCCTCCTCACAGTTATTATGATTTCCCCCCCTTAGTTTGAACATTGATTCACTAGAAGTTATATCAACAGTCTTGTTCCTAGGAGAGGGAGGAATAATAGGGAGAAGAGGAACTGTTTAATTGTGTTTGAGGCATGGAATAGTCAGAGATTCTGATTAGAGTGGGAGGAATAAATTATTAAATCTACCCACATGCTCCGTTTTTAATCTCTATTATTTAATTTTGCATCCATAAATGTTCTCATGCAATCACTGGTAAAACACTAATTAGTATTTATGAACTGATTCATTTTAAGCTTGACCTTTAGATAATTACAGTTTGTGAATTCCATTCTTTTTTTTTTTCTTCTTTTTTTGCTATACAAATAGCTTGGCAAACTCGATTTCTTTCAGCTCTGAATATCTAGTGGTTAATTAAAACAGTTTTGTGCTGGTTTCCCGCCCCCCCCCCCCGTTCTTGAGTAAGCCTTATTTCATCAGGATGTAAAGTGTCTTCATTAATTATTTGGAAACAAGAAGCAATATGTTTTAATAATAATTCGGTTATTCTGTGGACTCCTTCTGAGTGGTTCCTAAAGAACTGAATACGATTTTGAAACTGTAATTACGTCTTATACTATCTCTTCGGCATAATTAGAAGGTAAGGGATATTTTAGATGAGGAAACTGAAACAGAGTTGACACAGTTTCCACAGAGCTAATTCACAACGGAAAATGGGGAGGGTCCGGAAGCACCTGCTACCTCCTCAAGACTCTCCAGAGTAACGAAATCTCACAAAAGATGCTGTTCAGCTCACGCCCATCATCCCAGCTACTGAGGAGGCTGAGGCCTGAGGGTCGTGGTTCAAAGCCAGCCTGGGCAGGAAAGACGCTTACCGCCAAGGAACCACCAAGGAACCAGGCGCGGCGCTGACTCAAAGCGGCAGGGTGCGAGCCTTGAGCGGGGAAAGCTCAGGGACAGCGCCCAGGCCCTGAGTTGAAGCCTCACGCCCAACAACCATGTATGTCTTAATGCCGTTCATACTTGCCTTTTCGTTTATTTATTTTTCCGCTCGTGCTGAGCACTTTGTGCGTGGGTCTCAGGCACACTCGCGCTGCGTTTGCCGTTTGCCTCAGGAGAACACACAGAGACACCAATGTGTGGGCCAGACGGATGAGCCGTGTCACGCCTGAAGTCGTTTCTGCCTCGCTGTCACCTGTCTTCCGCTGTCACCTGTCCACTCTTAACTGTCCCATCCAGGGGACCTGAGGATCAGCTCACTTAAAATCACCGGAGAGGCTGTTTTTCAACTCGGAGTAGCATAAAACACAGGCAGTCCACTTGTTTTCTTTGCCTCAAAAGGAGAGTCTCACAAGCACGCGCCACACCGAGTTAAAGAGATACCGATACTGCTTTGGTGAAGAGCTACTAAAACCTGCTTCAAGGTAGATTCCTGAACCGGACCCCAAATTTGTTTGTTACACGGAGGATGCTGAGCTTTAAGCAATCCATCTTTCTCCTGCTTTGGCCTGACAATGTGTGGTATTAATATATCATGAAAGAGGCAGGTCTCAGACATGATGCATTAGCAGCACACACACACTAGAGAAATATCGGATGTGTGTGCGACCCGGGAGACTTGGGGCTGCTGTTTGAAGTCGGGCTTTGTGGTTGCTCTGCTTTTTCTGCAAAAGGCGGCAGCACTGACGTCTTATTGACAAGTTAGAGCTTACTGATAAGTTAACTCCAGTGTTTGGAAATTAACAGGGACAGAAACGTTTACCGAAACGCAGCAAATGAAATGTGGTCGGTTATGAACAGACCCTTCTTAAGGAGAAGACTGATCAAGGACGGTAAGCTCAGCTAACATTAGTCTAATCACGATGCTATATCACAAGGCATGATTTATTACCTGATCATGTTTGAAAAGATTCAGGTAAGACTTACATTGCTCCATAAGTTCCGCTGTCTGACATATTTGATGTTCTGAATTTCTCAGTACCGAATCCTATGTAGAAATAATAAATAATAATAATAATAATAATAATAATAATAATCGAGTACCATGACTTTTGGTGGGTTCACACATTACCCAAAACCAGAATCGTGCATTTGAACAAACTGCCTGGAATTTTTCCATCGGCTGTAGCTTGACCTTCACAGTTGACAGGGAAAAGTCTTTCCAAAAAAGATGCTCCAATCTTACGGTGTGGTGATTAAATATGAAAACGTGAACCAGCCGCTGCTTAGAAAGCCAAGCCAAGTTAAAAAAAAATAAAGCTGTCATAGTCTCAGTGGTCGCATAGATACCTTCTCCTGTGCATCCATATTTCTGTATCTCAGCGTCCCTTTTATTTTCTTCCTCACCGGGCATGCGCAGCAGGTATGAAGCACAGAATGTGCAATACTGGGTAGACAAGGTAGCGAGGATGTGTAGAAGAGCAGCGTCGTTTTGAGGCCCCGCTCTGCCCGTGGGCTCCTCCACTCTGCTCCTGAACCAATCCCTTCTCACCTCTCCATCCGCAGATCACCGCCTCACCCGGTCTGTTTGATATAGAAACGGGGGGAAAAAAAAGTCTAGATTCCAATCAGTCCTCCTTAGAATTACTAGGCGAGTTTTTATTACCCATCGGGGTTCGGTGGGGAAAGAAATAGTATGTTTTATGATACAGAATTTAAGGGCAAGTCCTCCTTGCTCGTATCACTGTTCTACACTGCTTACGAGGTATTATTAAAACAGCGTGATGCACATTCAGGCTCGGAAATGAGCTGCTGCCGCTCCAGAGTTTATGTACAGGGCACTGCTGAACTTGAACTTGTACACAGCCCCCGGGGCCTTTATCCTTGTGAGTTCTCAAGGTCAGGGGATGGAGAGAGGCCTCAAGGTCGGTCACGGAGGTCATGTCTCTTTTCCTGGCAAATACCGATAACGCGAGGGTCGTGGACTCCTGCAACATTAGGGGGAAAAGTCTGGGCCGCTTCAGAATCTATCTCGAGAAATAATCAGGCCCCAGAAAGGACGGAGCCAAAAGCTCAGTGGTACAATGCCTGCCTAGCAAGTTCAGGGCCCTGACTCGGAACCCCAGTACTGGGCCCCGTGGGCGTTTCTGTGTGCAGAAGAATGGCACGCACTGGTAAATCCTGATGAAACCAACAAAACGGTAATCGGGGAAACCAGAGCCTTGTCTTCAGTTTAAGCCACGTGGAGAGGACATGAGATCTCACGATGGCTGAGGGGCCCTGGTAGGAAATAGTGTCACTGTGTGTGCGATTCCACGGCGATCCAGGAAGACGGGAGGGACGCGTGTGGAGGCCCCTTCGCACACTGGAAATAGTAAGGATCCACGTAATAAAGGAATGGAACCCTTCAGCTCCGATGCCAAAGAGGAACTTTCCAAGCACGGGAGGTACCAACCCCCGATTCCACCAAGGCATTCGGGGTGAACGCCACCGCCGGGCCAGGAGGGTCAGAGGTCACCTCTGCGTTGGTGGGTGATTACGAAAAACAACAACAAACTGAGCCGGGCTCAGGCACTGTTTCAGAACAACCATCGCACGGCTGGTCGCCGAGAGGCAGAACTGTCAGGGCCGGAGCGGACCCGAGCGGACGCTCGTGGGAAATCCACGGGGGTTCAACAACCAGAGGGGACGGGGGGCGGGGGGGAGAGGCGCACAAGCAAGGAGGGAGGGCTGGGGTCTGGAGGCGTCCTGCCCCGGGTGCTCATGAATCAGGAGGAAAGCCTTGGCACCTTGGAAGCAGAGGGGTGGCGCGGTCTCGTTTGCATTGTCTGCCTTCGGAGAGAAGCGAGGAGGAGGTTTCCCAGAGGGTGGCTCTGCGCGTGACGGAGATGGTCTAGAAAGGCGTAGAACAAGTCGAAGGCCGGGGGGACGCACCACGCTCCTACGGAAGGCACTTTTGGGGGTGTCGGCGCGTGAAAATGGCTCTAGGCGTCATTACCACGGTGGGATCTCACGGAGACTTTTGCACCACGCAGGGGTTCGTTCGAAACGAAAGCGAACCGAAAAAAAATGAAATGGAAATGCTGCACCGCACAACAGAGCAAGGTGCAGATTCTCTAACCAAAAGAGGAGGTGAAGGAGCTCGAGAGAGAACCGGCCGAGCCCGCGGGGTCCCTCCTCCGCCCCATTGCAACACCTCTGCCTCCGTACAAAACCCTGTTCATCCCACCCAGAGCCGCTGAGACACAGGTCAGAAGCTGACGCTCTTCCTCTAGGACCAGCTCGGAAAGACGTGCGCACACACACACACACACACACACACACACACACACACACACTACTATATATAATATACATATATATAATATACATCTATAAGTATGTTATATATATATATTTCTATGGACACCGATTTCTATCTTCTGGGTTTTGAATAGAGTGGTCAGCAGTCCAGACTGCAAATCTCGGTACCATTTTACTCAACTTTGCCCACAGAATTCTACCTACCAATTCTGTGCTGGGATTCACCACCACCGCCAAGAACAGCAACAAATCAAAGCGCGAGACTATCATTTGAAAAACTTAGCCGAGACTCTTCCAAAAAGAAAAAAAAAATCAGCTCTATTCTGGCTTTTCACTTTCAAAAGATTGTGCCTATCAAAAGGCTCTGACGGACTTTGTTACGTCCAATAAAGATACAAGGTTTTGCCTTATCCACGTCAATGAAACGAGGAACCAGAGTGAGCGAGACGGATGTGCATCTGTTTTATTCGGGTGCTCTTTTCCTCAGCTTGGTCCTGTTGATTCCCTTATGCCGAGAACAATATTTTCCATGCAGTGTAGACTCAAGCATTTTTTCTGAATAGGGGAGGGAAATATGCGAACCCTTCCTATCGCTGGCATAATAACATACTGTGTGCAAGAGACTCTCAGTTGATTTGGGGTTGATGGTCATCGTTCTAGTTGGGTCGTAAGAGTAGAGGTGGATGTCAGAACCTTAATACCGCTACCATTATTCTGCGTATAACTCACAGCTGTTGAGTTTTAATTATCAGGGGTTTATGAGCTATGCGACTGCAGCAAAGTAACGGATCTCCATTGTCACGTTATTAATGAGTATTAACTCATCACATTCAGGAAAAAAAAAATAGAACTCACCAATACATGCATTTCCAAAACATGGCGGTGGGGGGGGGATTTAAGGAGGAGCATTATAAAATAGATGATTTGTGAAACTGTGCATATGGATATATAAACAGAACGAAGCGAAAATATGCGTTAATTGTGACTCTCTCTACGGTAGTGTCCATCAATGCACACTAACAAATAAAGGGGATTTATCACAAATAGAGAGAGAGACAGAGAGATGTTAGAAACTTGCTTTCACGATAGTTCCAAGGTTTATGTATCTACAAAATTGGCCTTGGCATTTTGGGGGTTCTTTTCTCTTTCCTATAACCAGGAACCATTGCATGTCGTGGTTAGGACAACAGAAGTTATACAATGTCAACTGTCTGATGTTCAATGCCTCCCCACCAAAAAAATAACCCCAAACCTATTAGCCTCTCTAGCCTTGTCTACTGCCATGAATAGCTGAAGTCTATACTTCAGGGAGCCATTGGACATAACCTTTGAATAAGAGCAAGATTCTGTTCAGTTAGCTTCCACCAAAAAAAAAAAATCGTTTCTATGATTTATTAGAAGTGCCAGCAATAACGATCTCACAAACGTACTGGAGTGGAATATAAATACAATTAGCTATTAAGAAGCGATATTTTGCGGAATTCTTATAAATGCTGAGATTCCAAATTGATCCTTCAAATTAAATATTCATGGGAGGGATATCGATTTCTAAAGATAATTGTAGTCTGAGTCGCATCAACAGAGCATAAATAAAGCAATTCTTTCTCATTTTCTTCCTTCCTCCTCTCTTTCATCCACCTCTCCTCATTTCTGCTTCTCCTATTGGTGTCTTAAATTCTATATCTATTCATGCAATAGAAAGCTAAATTCTGCACTTGGGAATTATTAGATAATTCACAAGCAAACATAAATTTTGAATTTTGAAATAGCTGCAGAATGAAAAATAAGGAGTTTAATCATTTAAGATCTCTCTCAGACGCGAGTCTTTCAAAATTCCATAACCGATGACAAAAGAATAATGAGTTTATTTTCACTTAGGAAAACAGAACCATTTGCTTGTTAAGTATGTCTGGCGTATATATCTATGTATATATGTGTGTATACACACACACACACACACATAATCCAAAACTCTGGAATAACCTTAATTTTATAGCTACCAAATTGCCTCTACAAAATTTGAAAACATCTATATTTCACAAATACAGAACGTATTCTAGAGGTCAGCAACGTTAATGGTCAAAAATGTAAATAAGTAAAATATCATTTTCACAACTGTGAGTGAGCACGGAGTTTGAGCATTGCAAAAGCAGCACAAAACACAAAATAGGTCCTAGGTACGTACTCTTATCTAGTGTGGTTCACAAGACGTTGAGAATAGTTCAGCACATTGATGAGCTTAAGAACATTTTTACCGTTAGAAGAAATGTTTTCGAAGTTCCAGTCGCCTCAAACAGCCTAGCAATTCACAACTCGGCCAGTTCCTCCATCGATGAAAAAAATCTTAAATAAATTATAAATCATTTGGAGAGAATAGACAGATGGAAAACACAAAATCGCTGAATAACGGGACTTTAAATAATCTCTAGATCTCAACAATCATAAATAAGAGCACGTGGAAAGTTCTGGGCCGCAAAGTTCTGCAGGAGACATCCGTCCCCTAGAACTTAGGCAGAACGTGAAATCCGTGTTCATTCCCCTCAGCCATGTTCTGACTCGGCTTCATTTAAAGGAATAAGTTCATTAGTGGAGAGAAACTTTTTGGTAGGCTGAATTATCCAATAATTTTTTTAATAAAGCGATAAAACATATCACGTAGGGAAGGGACCCCGTTTTTACGATTTCATCAATGGGAGGGAGGGAGGGAGGGAGAGGGAAAAAGAAAACGCAGATGGTTACGTATTGAATACGGAACCACAAGTCCCTGTGTCAAACGGCACTGAGTCCCTAAAGTCTGTTGTTTGGTTTTAAAAGAAGAGCGGGCCAGTTTCACTTGCGTCACAGTACATGTCATGTGATCGTATATGTAGACACGCCTATGTGACCCCTGGCATAGTTCATCCACATATGACACGTTCTTATATATCACATGATACGTAGGGTGATGTATAGGACGTGCTGTCGCTACCCAGATACGATCATCCCAGGACATAGCGTGACATAGCGTGTCTACGTAACGACCCACGCGGTAGGATGGGAGCGTTGCCCCAGCACGATCGCACTAGAGAAACCATCGGCCGTGTCTTGCGGGTCCCTGTCCGTCGCCCACACCCGAGCACCCTCAGGCTTCCAGACTTCCACCCCGCACTTGCCTGGGACGTGCTCTCGGATCTGCCCCGAGGCCGCGGGGCTGTAACTGGGGAGGGACGCCCCGGCTCCTCCCGACGGCCCGGTGGGAGGCGTGGCCGCTCCTGGGGGTGCGTGCAGGCGGCGGCGTGGCCCCGTCTCTCTCCTGATCCATCGAGGCCCCGGCGTGGACCCGTGGGCGGCTGACCGGCCGCGAAAGGATTCGCGTGGCGGGGAGAACTCCAAGGCCAGGGCAGGCGAGCCGGCCCGGGCCAGGCCGGGGGCTGAGCTGCTCTTCCTCCACAGCCTGCAGAGGCGAGGACCGACGCGGAGTGCTCATCGCCCGGCGGGAGAGGCCACGCGCACGCAACCGTTCCACGCGTGGCGGTGCTGGCCCGTGACCCCAGCGCCGGGGGGGCGGGCGCGGGCGAATCGCGAGTGCGAGGCCAGCCTGGGCTCCAACACCAAAATGACACCAGCGAATCGCAACCCCGAGGCTACTGCGCCCGTGGCACTTAGAAGAGAGCTGAAGCTCCGCCAAGGACGAATGAAGGTCACCCGTCCGAGTCACGGCACCGCAGAGCCACCGCGCAGGCGGAGCCCAGGGGCTTCTGCAAACTGTATTTTCCGAGATTCGTTTGATATCACGTGTCAAACCGGGCACGCCGTTAAGAGCGTGTGCCCTTGTCACGCCCCAGAGGCACGCACACGCAGACACACCCGGAGGCCCGGCGGGGCCAGCACCGAGATGCAGCCAGTGAAAATGATCTACCCACCTGCCCAAACCATCCGTGACCAATGTCCACGCGCACGCCGCTCCCGCTGCCACCCTCTCCCGCCCCGACGGCGTTACGCACCTTCTCTTCACTAATGATCACTCGGGAAACCTTTCAAGCGATCCTTCTCGCGACGCCCGGGCAGTTCTCTTGATAAGGTTCGAATCTGTGCGTCCTCAAGGCGACCGTTGAGATGGCGAGGTCGAGCTTGACGAAGCGCGGAAGTCTGGGGAGCTCAAGCCCAGCGCTCTATTTTACCGAGCCGTGCGGCACCCCGAGAAACTCGCTTCCTGTGGAAATGGCGTCAGTAGAAATGGTAAAAATCAAGGCCGGACGCTTGGTGGCTCACACCTGTGGTCGTAGCTACGCAGGAAGCCGAGATCGGAGAATCAGGGTTCAAAGCCAGCCCAGGCAGGGAAGTCCGTGAGACGCGTATCTACCATTAACCACCAGGAAACCAGACGTGGAGCTATGGCTCAAGGGGGTAGCGCGCTAGCCTCGAGCAAAAGAGGGGACAGCGCCCGGGACCTGAGTTCAAGACCCATGACCGGCAAAAACTTTATAAAATCACAAGGGGCACTGCATAGATACCAGTAGATCGTTTATCTTAAAAATGAGTTTTACTTGATACGTAAGACTAAATCATTTTTCCATGCGCTTGATTTCTGTAGCCATAACAAAAGATGGCTGTTAGTCTGAAAGGAAGTTTTAAGGTTAAAATTAAAGAAGGATTGAAGGCGATGATTTCACCCATTATCCTTCTGGAAACTCTGAGAAACAAAGCGCATTTGAGCCGTGACTGAGAATAACACTTAACTGCGTTCCATATTTGACAAGAAACAAACTATTTTTTTTGTATCTCAAAAACATGTACCCCTTTTATCTCACCTCTTCAGGGTTTATGTCTCTCTCATTCTGAAATTTTACGGTTTTTTTTTGCCAACCCTTTCCTAGGTCAAGTAAGTGCCTCTTATACAAAGAAACCTGTCTGTTACATCACTTTTGCACCGGCAAATTCTTCTGTTTTAAGCATCCCGTTAGCGTTGCCAGCAAGCGTTCACTCCGTCTTTTCCAACGTCCACGGGTCCTTCCTGTTGAGCGGTATGACATCCAATTAGCCATTTGTAATCTCTTAGGATGTAGACATCTTGGACAACCCTACTGAACTCAGCCGCGCGGGTAACGCTTAACGACGCGTCGAGAGGCTTCATGATTTGGAGACCGCCGTCTTTTCTTTTTCTGTTCCTATTTCGTCATCACGATACGTCCTAACCCTTTACGCTAGACCATCGAAAGGGCTACCGACGGCCCCACTCCAAATCTCATCCATCCAGCCCTCTCCATGGACGAGGTGGAAAACCTGGCCGGAATCATCCTGGAAAAATACGACTAAAAATGGGCCCCGTCAGGGGTGAGTGGCAGTTAGAGTCCCAGGCCGGCCTTACCTGAAGCGGTCACGGGTTTTAGTTTTTGTTTTAAATTCCCATCCTGCACTTTAAAACGCCAGCTGTCTCAGGAGAAGCATCCGACGTGGGAAGAAGTCTCCAGGAGATCCTGGGGGAGCCGCGTTGTGGATACCGTCACGGCGGTCCTTCCTCGGGAGGCATGATCGTTTCTGGACGCCCCCCCCCCCCCCGCCGGGTGCATTCGTCTAGATGATCAATCAGGGCTGCTCCCCGGGTCGTTTGTCTCCCCCCGGGCCGCCGGATGGGTGACAGGTGACTCCGTCCCCCTGACGTCTGCGGAAATCTGGAATTCAAACCTAGAGAAGCCGCCGGTCACCCCCATGCTTTATTATTATTCTTTTTTTTCCCCTGGCATTTTGTTGTTCGCTCCCCTGGGCGCGCCTTCCGCTTGCTGCTCCCCGGGATTGTAATGCGAGGGCTCCCCGGGTTTGTCTAAGAGAACGCCGCCCGCCCGCATCCTGAGCCCCTTGGGCAGATTTCATTGCATGAAGACTTTGCAAATGGATGCGAGGGGTGCGTGCGGAGGGGAAAGGCTAGGATTTGAATATGCGGTGCTACTTTGGAAGGTTCTAGAAATCGAGGAGGTAGGACCTAAGCGTGTAGGGAAGAGGATCTCCACGGAAGCAAATGGGAGCCTGTCTTGCCCGTGGCCCCCCTTTCCGAAGCAGAAATCCCCCCAAACCTTGCGGCTTCTGCCGTCACACTCCCCCGTCCTACGCACACGCGTGTGTCACGAGGCCCCCCGGCCCCGCTAAGAACGCACGGCACGCGAGTCTCACGCGTGGCGAAGGCCGACGGCTGCGACTCCGCCGCTAGGTGGATTTCTGTGGCCCAACGGCCTAGGAATCTCACCAAGTGGAACTCAAACGAGAGCAAATGACGACAGTTAGCCTCCAACACCGACGCTCCCCGGGAAAGAACGGTGCGTTCAGCAAACGTGGCCGGGGGCGGTGGGGGGGGGTGCTATTTGAATCACAAGTCCAGAATGTCTGTCTAGCCATTCACCCAGCGCCTTTCCGGAAGGTTCCAGGGGCTGAGCCCTAACCCCCTGGCCGTCACAAGGTCGACCAAGTGCCTGTGGGGAGATCGGGTAGAAATGCCAGGGAGGTAGAACTTGGCTGGGGATGTAGGTGATGGAGGGGGGGGCGGTTCTGGTACCCCACGGTCTCTCTCCCTCTCTGTTCCTCAGATCCTCAGAGCCCGAGTAGCTCTTTCCTCCACCCTCTCTTTCCCGGGGGGGGAAAAATATTCTTAGTACAGCCCTTCTCCACACACCCCCACAGAGAATATTTTGTGCGCAGTTTCTCACATTTTCCATTATCTTCATCAAATGGGATACCAGGGCACATTTCCATAAGCTTGATGTACAAAGATAGAAATGTGCTCTCGACGTGGTAATTAATGTAACACAAGCAGACACTCATTCACTCCTGCTTCAGTTATCTCGTTACATTTAAAGATACAAAGTAAAACTGGGAAGACTGCGGCCTTTTCCAAAGTAAAGGCAACCTGCTAAGTAACTCTGGGACAAAAAAGAAAAGTCTAATGTCGTAAGATTTCGAATATTATGGTCTAAAATCTGAGGAGCTCTTTAAGCACAAACGTGAACGTGATTAATCCATGAGACAATACTTGAAAGCTCATAAACCAAGGCTGACGTCAGATAATTCTTCAAAAAAAATGGTATGCTGAATGCATTTGGGCTAAAAAATAAGGTTGACTTTTACCTCGACTATTCACTGAAAATATGTGTCTTAAGTTTCCTTTTCATTTGCTCTACAACTTTTCTTGGATTCCTAGTGCATCTCTGGATAAAGCACTATGAATAAAGCGCTATGTTAGCTCTTCTGGGAGATAAGAAGACAAATGACACAGGGCTCCTCCTAGAAGAAATGCATAATCCAGTACGGACATAAACTAGAGAACAGTAAGTATAATTTAGGCCAGGAAATGACAATCGGCCTTAGAGCTCTGCCGCGGCAGTATTTTTTTGAGCTTCTTCGACTCACAGAAAGAAATATATTCCTACGTGCGTATCTGAAAACTGAAACCAGAGCCAGGCCCTGGGGGCTCCGCCTGTCATCCTAGCTACTCGAGAGGCTGAGAGCTGAGGATCGCGGTTCGAAGCCAGCCCAGGCAGGAAAGTTCACAAGACTCTTAACTCTGATGAACCACCCGAAAGCCAGAAGCGCTGCTGTGGCTCGAAGTGGCAGAGCGCTAGCCTTGAGCACCAAGAGCTCAGGGGCGGCGCCCAGGCCCCGAGTTCAAGCCCCATGCGTGACCAACCAACCAAAAAACAGAACAGCTACAGGCCGCAAGCGAGTGCCTAAGAATTGGCAGCCACGATGCCAGCGAGCAAACGACAAGGCGACGCGGTGGGCAGCTGGGAATGTTCCAGAGGGAGGCCACGTTGGGTGCAGCGGGGTTGGATGAGCGGGGGCAGGGCGCACTAACCAGAGCACGAGGAAATTCCGTGGCCCCCACGCCTGGCAACTTGGAAGTAAGTCCGTCCGCGCGCTCACGGAGAGGCCTCACGTTCGTGTGAACAGGAGGAGAAACGGAAGTCAGTGGTCGGACCAAGTCAACGCAGGAGAAACCCTATGGGTGGCCCCTTCTACACGCTCAGGCCTAAGGGCGGTGGTCTTATTACTAAGTTTTTTTTTTTTTTTTTTTGGCCAGTCCTGGGGCTTGGACTCAGGACCTGAGCACTGTCCCTGGCTTCTTCCCGCTCAAGGCTAGCACTCTGCCACTTGAGCCACAGCGCCGCTTCTGGCCGTTTTCTGTATATGTGGTGCTGGGGAATCGAACCTAGGGCCTCGTGTATCCGAGGCAGGCACTCTTGCCACTAGGCCATATCCCCAGCCCTTATTACTAAGTTTTTAAATATATATTTTGCCTACTACAAAACCCCGGCACACGGTCGAGCCGCGTTAAGTCTCCTCTTAGAGGTGTTTTAGTTCTCTCCCTCGATGCAAATATGGAGATGAGGATGTTTGTTCGAAGGAAACAAAACACAGTGTGCATCTCTCTGCCTTCGGAGTGCAGCGTTTGGGGGTGGCGATGGGGTTGGTTGGGGGTGGTCAGCCCCGCCGTGCCACAGTCCTGGGGCTGCAGAGCGAGAATCCCCGGCTCCGGGCCCGGCCACCTGGCCCGTTTCCACGCGCGTGTCGCAAACGCCCGCTCGTTTTCCCTGCGTCTCGCGCGCGTGCCGCCCAGGCGACCGTTCACACATGTCGCGTCTCAGCGGGCAGGTGACCTTTCCCCGTTTCTGCCGATCGCAGAGCGGGGGCGCCGGCTGGGGGGCTGAGGTGCGGGGAGCACAGAGCACCACGACCTTCACCCGCCGCCACCTGCCGCGCCCGCGTGGGAGTTTACACACTTACCCGTGACTCCCGCACACTGAACCGCCCTAACACAGACGCCTGCTCACTGAACTGCACGACGAGGGGGTGAGGGGTGAGCTGTTCTATCGCGTGGATGTGCTGTCACCACAAGGGGCCGAGAACCCGCCCCCGCCCTCCACAGCTGGCCTGGGGTCACCGTTTGCCTTTCACATCTGTCACCGGCTGGGGCAGGAGCGGCGATGTCATCCCTCCTTCTTCTGAGCTTTTAGGCTTACGCTGCTCCTCCTTCCCACGATAGGTAGCCAAATAACTGTTGTTGTTGTTGTTTGTATCAGTACTGGGGATTGAATTCAGGGCTTGGGCACCGTCCTTTACGTTTCTATTTATTCATTTATTTTGCTCCAGGCTTGGTGCTCTACCACTTGAACCCGAGCCCCACTCCTGGCTTTTCTGCTGGTTTAGTGGAGATTCGAGTCTGGCTTTGAACGGGATCCCCTCCCGTGTCACCCTCAAGAAGAGCCCAGATGCTGCCAAGACACCCTCTCCACCGAGCCCCGCGTCCTGCTTTGAATTTGCCTTCTCCTTCCCGGACCAAAAAAAGAAGAAGGAGAGAAGGAAAAGAAGAGAGGAAAGAAGGGGGAAGACCTGAAGCCAGGGGAGGAGAGGGGAGGCGAGGGGCGGAGGAGCAAAGAGAAGGGAAGGGAAACCGGGAAAGGGAAGAAGGAAAGCGAAGCTGGCCCCGCGGGAGTGGCGGATTTCGGGGTCCCTCTTTGGGGGACCCCGCCGCCCAGCTGCAGGCCGAGAACACAGAGCCAGTCCATCTCCCGGCGTGCGGGCACGTGGAGAGAAGCGCTGTCCGCGCCCGCCGTGGGCGAGGTCCCCGCTCCTTCTGCTCCCGGCTCCCCCGTGAATGAGGGGGGCTCGCCGACCTTGATCTGGGTCGCAGGAGTTCATCTCCACCGGCTCCGTTTCCAGAAAAAAAAAAAACATAAAAGATAAAAAACGATCACCATCCCTCACGAAGTGACAGCGCGTCGTCCCGGCTGCGGGTGAGGGCGCTGAAATGTCACCCGGGACGCGAGCCCCGTCTCCGGAGCGCGCCCTGACGGGGCCCCCACGCTCCCCAAGGTCGCCGTGACCTTCACTGGGAAGCAAAGCGCTGTTTGCATCTCTGTCCTTTCTCAAATCACAACACAGGATGCCCCAGGAGGGTGCTGTTGCCAGAGCTAAGAAACTGGTGAACGTTAATTAAACCAACAACTCCTAAAAAGAAATTTAAAATAAATCAAGGTCCACACGGCTGGCTTACGATCCAAGCCCTACACATGTTAGTGGTTTCATAAACCAAGGTATATTTGAGTCAATGAAAATATACACTGGTACATTTCTGAAAGAATTCAAAGGATTATGCTTAAAAATTCAGATATGAAATAACCTCCTACACACACACACACACACACACACACACGATCCCTAGATAGACAGACAGACAGATGTGTAGCTGTTTTCTAGAGAAAACGAACCAGCCAGAAGGATGTAAGTACATTAAAACTAGAAATGTGAATCATGAATACACAGACCCACTGTGCTTTGTGTGGAAGTACTTTGCTCTTACATTTGGGGCAGAAATCCGGGGGTAGAGTGTGTGTGTGTGCGTGTGTGTGTGTGTGCGTGTGCGTGCATATGTGTCATTACTGAAGTTTCATTCTGGGAGCGTTTCTGTCTTAGCTGGCTAAACATCCATGAAGCCACTTGGAGCCATCTACATGCCATTCCTTTTAGTCACCGGAAGGCACGGTGTGTCAGCGGTACGCCTCCCCCGGGAGAAAGCAGGCCACTCCCGACCGCTCACTCCACTTCTGCCTGGCAAAGCCGATTCTCAGCCTCCTGTTCCGTATTCCTCTCAAATGAGCAAAGAAACGGCAGCGGTTCCACCCCACACCCACCTCTACAGCGCACAGAGGCCAAGAGCAATTCTAGGAGGACACGTCAACCATTAAAACTCCGGAGGCTCTTTAGTACAAACCAGAGAGGAGGATACGATTTATTGCCCAGTGCCGGTGGGTCACGCCCGTCATCCTAGCTACTCAGGAGGCTGAGAGCTGCGGATCGCCGTTCAAAGCCTTCACAGAGCTAAGAAATCCATGAGACCCTTATTGCCAATTAATTACTGAAAAGCCAGAAGTGAAGATGTAGCTCTGGTAGTAGAACACCAGCCCAGTTAAGCTAAGGACAGCAGCACTCAGGTTCAAAGATAGATGGATAGATGGATGGATGGATGGATGGATGGATGGATGGATGGATGGGTGGGTGGGTGGATGGATGGGTGGCTGGGTGGATGGATGGATGGATGGATGGATGGATGGATGGATGGATGGGTGGATGGATGG
The DNA here is from genome assembly GCF_023159225.1 of Perognathus longimembris pacificus. Classification (NCBI taxonomy): domain Eukaryota; kingdom Metazoa; phylum Chordata; class Mammalia; order Rodentia; family Heteromyidae; genus Perognathus; species Perognathus longimembris. The sequence continues at coordinate 1,838,217 of NC_063186.1, forward strand.
ATGGATGGATGGATGGGTAGATGGGTGGGTGGATGGATGGGTGGATGGATAGATAGATGGATGGATGGATGGACGGGTGGATGGATGGGTGGATGGATGGGTGGGTGGATGGGTGGGTGGATGGATGGATGGATGGATGGGTGGGTGGATGGATAGATTGATGGATGGATGGATGGCTGGATGGGTGGGTAGATGGGTGGGTGGATGGATGGGTGGATGGGCGGATGGGTGGACGGACAGATGGACAGACAGACAGACAAACATTTGTTCATTCCCTGTCAGTCATTCCATCGACAGAGTCACTGTAAACTTACTTTACCTCAGGTCTGTGCACCCTGCAGATGAAACAGACAGAATCACGGGAATGTCTGCTTTAACGGAGTTTGGAGTAGAAGTCACTGTGTCAGTGATGTATGTCCCGTGAAAACCCGCGAGCCGGTGCTCAGGGCGTACGGAGCCAGGCTTACGCATCGCACAAGGCGTGGTTATTCAGCGTGCAAAGGGGAGACGGCTGTAGAAGTGTGCGATCTGGCTTTATCCTGCCACCCTCACCTCCTCCACGGCCTTCCTGTGTGTGTGTGCGTGTGTGTGTGTGTGTGTATGTGTGTGTATGTGTGTGCATGTGCGTGTGCTCCTCATACACATGCTCTCTGTCAGTGTCCCGCTCCGTCATCTGCATAACCGATCTCTCATCCCTGTTCCCGTCCCTCCCGCTCTCATCTTCGTGACCCATCCATCGTTCTGTCCCTCACACACCCCTGTCTATGATCAAGGTCTCGCTCTCTCCACTTTCTGTCGCCGCCGCTCCGGCGTGCGGTGTGCGGAGCGGGGAGGCTCACCGCGCTGAGAGCACACACGCAAGGACGCTATCCCCCGGCCGCGGCAAGCGGACGTGTTCTGGAACTCGTGTCCGAGGAAAGCAGAGCTCCTTCAACGCCAGCACTGCGTTGGTGAATGGGCATCGGGGCCGGGAAAAGCCAGGCAGAGAAGCATTGTGGGAGAATCCGCGCGTCATTTCGGACGTCCGGATGGATTAAGGCACTAACCTTCTAGGACGCCCCATCCCTTCTGTGGAGAGTAATGGTAATAATGGCTCCTTTCTGGGTCACAGGCACAGGACATCTTATTGCTTCCCGTTCTGGTCAAATGACTCACGAGAACCCGAAGAAACAGGCTCCCGCTTGCTGACTAGATGGCTCATCAAATAGGAGACATAATCCATCTGCTGAATGGGACAAACGACCACCATTCGGAGGGGGAGGGGAGTGATTATTTTTTTAAAGATGAGAATGCAAAAGGTTAATTGCCCACATATGGAACGGATGGTCTGGTTTAACATGTATAACCCGCTCGCAGCTTAGAATGCTAATAGAAACACAGACTCGGAACGATGGGCGTCCCCTTCAACGATGAGCTCACGACTCTCCCCTGGAGGACTTCCGACGCACGCAAAGAATCGACGCCGCGAGAGAAGACAGTGGGGATGGTCAGGGATCGAGGGAGACTGCCCAAAGGTCCCTGGGCACGCTCGCCACCGGGACGGGCAGATGTCCAAAGCTGCGCTTACACACGCACGTGCGTGTCAGAGAAAGGGGTGGGGGTGTTCTTGGGAACTCGGGGCCTAGGCACTGCCCCTGGGCTATCTGACTCAAGGCTGGCGCTCTATCACTTGAGCCACAGCTCCAGTACTGGCTTTTGGGTGGCTCACTGGAGATAAGAGCCTCACGGACTTTCCTGCCCCGGCTGGCTTTGAACCGCGATCCTCAGATCTCAGCCTCCCGAGTAGCTGGGGTGACAGGCGGGAGCCAGCACCAGCTCCTGGCTGGGAGATTTTCTGGTGCCTGAGCGGGAATCCTCGTTTTCTCGTCCACTCCCCTTTCAGTCCACGCGTGACTAGAAGAGCTGTTATTCTGACCTGGTAGGCATCCGTGTAGTTTAAGCCCGATTATCTTATTCGTTTTCTTTCCCCACTGGAGGTGTTTTGAGAGAGTTCTGTGCATCCTGAAGACCATCCTATGATGTCACCCACAGACCGGGCACAGCTTTCGAATCTAGAGAAGATTCTGGAACCCAGCTGTGTGTCCCCCCCTCCCCCTCCCCTCCCCGGGCCTCAGAATTCGGCCTTGTAAGGTCAAGTTGCGGATTCAGAGTCGAACGTTTCCAAAAGATGCGTCTCACTTAACCTGCCAAGCGAACAGAGCTTGCAAAGCTAACGCCTGCCAGGAAGGGCCTGCCTTACCAAGAGCCGCGGGTTCTAGTCCCTTCCACCGGGCGTTAGAGCGAGGGCAGGCTCCCAACCTCCGTTCTTAGGGACTATTTCTAGCTGCGTGACGTGTTAGAAGCAGCTAGAGACCAAACCGATCATTGGGGGGACCTGGAGGGGGGTGGGGTCTTTTTAAAAATTTTCTCCAATAAGACAAAGGTTACCTGGCTCGCAGGCTGGGGCAAGCGGAACTCGGGGTTCTGATGCGAATGTTCAGCTTGGAGCGTTCATGAGGTGGCTGCAATCCACAGAAACAAGGTCATTGCTCCATCGGCCCGAACGGCGGGGTTCCTGTGGAGACTCGAGGCTATTCAGCCTCACATTTCAACGCGAGCTGCTTTGAACAATACAAAGCAGGTGCAGCGGGAATGGCTCAGCCACCCCCAAAGGGGCTGGCGGTCACGCGCCGTTCTTCATACCCTAGAGAGCGGAATAGGGGAGGGAGGGCCACCTCAGATACAGCTCACGCCCCCAAAATGGAACGAAGGCTCAAGACACACCCAAAGGGGAGGCGTGCGGAAACGCAACTGGGTCCTGTATCTCGGGCTCTAAGGAGAAGACGCGGAGGCTGGAGCTGCCTGTGTCACGCGGACCTAGCGTGCGTGAACTGTTCGGTGACGCCCACGCGTGGGAGCCAGATTCTCGCGTCTCCCACAGAAGCAAAGCCCCGTGGTTCTTCTACTGAGCGACTCGCAGAATTAAATACCTGCGATGAGAGAGGACGCCTCAGGAGAAAGCGAACGATGTAGGTGGGAAACAGAGAGAGAGGGAAGCGGAGAGCGAGCTACCACGACCTCTTTAGCCGTCCCTCTCTCAAACACGAGGAGCCTGATGGACCACCTGCTCCACATCTGGGTCTAAAGATAACCTCCGAGATGGGAACCATGCGAAGGGATACGATGGCATAGAAAGACGAAATCTAGGTCCCGGGTGAGTCTACTTGGCAGATGGTGAATGTAGCTCCCCGAGTTGACCTATTTGCAAGACCTAGGATCAGCACAAAAGCAACAAGGCCCAGCAGAGCCCTGCTGCTGGGGGTTTTCTGAGCTGTCTCCTGTCTGCCGCTTTCCTTCCCTTGTCATCTTTTTCGTGACTGTTTTGTACTGAAATGTTTCTATTATGTTTTAATTTATCTCTTGCCTGTAATACTGAATAGACATTGCCATTTTCCATCCAGTCGTTTGCAGAGTGTTTCCTTTTTTTTTTTTTCTTTGCTGCGTGCAGTTGAACCTGTAATAAGATGGTTGGACTCAGATCTTGTACAATGATGGAAACCGACTGCCAAAGAGCTGTCATTTCCCCTTAGTCTGAGGGAAAACTTGAAGTCAAAATTGTCTTCGCTTTTCTATCACAACTGTGTAACAGTTGTGGCTGGTTCTGCAGAATAGGGAAAATTTCGTTGTCTTTTTTGTTTTTAAACCAGATTTCTTAGAAAAACACTTGAAAGACTAACAGGCTAGGCAAGTGTATGAATGTCATGTAAAATTATTCTAGGAGTACCATGGAAAGAGAGCCAGAGTTGTCTCAACCAAATAGCCAATGTCACTACCTATCTGTTATTCCTTGGCAACTTTATGTCACGTAACAGGAAAATTGGGAATGAATGATAAGACACACAATCTAACATCAACGCGGATACTTTATAAGACTTTCCTGATCGGGAAATTTGTAGAATAATGAGCAAAATATTGGCTTGTAGTAAAATACATCATAGTGTCCTTCCACCGTGGGTGGTTCATCTCTGTGCCACTGACAGAACTTTCAATGCATGGAATGCTTTCTCTTTACCCAGATCCCTAAAGCCCCGGGGTTATTTGCTGCGATAACCAACTCTAATTATGAAAGTCTCGCACATCAGAAAGGAACGTAAAGCTGTCATAGTCGGAAGGAAAAGAAAATGGGCACAAAATTCTGATCGCCACCTTTCGAGAATTACGTCTTCTGTGAACTTGTGGTTAAGTAGTTCGGGTCCACTTAAAATGGAGCAGATATTTTAACGCGGAGGAAAGGTTCTGCCTGCCACCTAGGTGAAGAGCCTATTGGAAAAGAGAGAAAAGTTACAGGTCAGGAAAAGTTGGAAGCTGACGGTGTGGGCTTGGATCACGGGCAGACAGAGCAAGTGGCATTTCTGACTGGCATTTTACTGTTAAAAAAAAGAACCTGAAATAGAAAAGAAAAAGCCAACAAAAACCTAGTCGCTAGCCAAGAGGAAGGGGGAATACACATCATGTAAGAGAACATTAATGATGCACTCACTGGTGACAGGGACTGAGGACATGAGTGATAAATGTATCTTGTGTGCATAGTTTTCCAAACTGTCAAAACATGCTTAATTTATCATTAGGGTCCCTTAAATGAAGAGCCTCTGGCATCCCTGTGTCAGATTGTGTGTATGCGGCTAAGCAGGAAGATGGCTCCTCTGTGAACAAAATTTTAATTGTTTCCAAAGACATATGTGGGGCTCAAACTGCCAAGAAATTCAATGACGCAGCGCTAATTCTTGGCGTTCGTGTATTCATTCTTACGGTTTCTTGCTACTTTCCTGTGGAGTTCAATGAAATAATGACCATTCTAGCTGGTAGAAAAATAGTGTTTGAAGGGGATACCATCCGTCTATTCTGAGAAATGTGACTACGATTTGTAAATGAATGTCTAGGCCTGGAATTCCAGTCCCCCTTTCCTTTGCCCTAAACTATCGAGAGTGTGGAGTCATCCGACGAGAGAATTAAAAAATCAGTGGCTCTCTTGATAAATGAAACTCCTAACAAGTACTAGCAGGCTTGCAGCTTACGAAGCTCTGCTCGTGTTGGGGTCTGTCATACAAGATTTTTAGATCTTTCGAGGAGACCGTTTTAGGGGGAATGTAGGCATCTCTGAAACCAGAACAACGGCGGCAGCTGTTTCTGTAACCGTGTCAAATGGAGTTTTCGGGGGGTGTGTGGGGGGGGAAGCAAGCCCTTGGAGACAAATCAGCCACAAGCAGTCATTTTAATTGTCTATCAGGAGTGAGGGCAGTGGCCTGCGGCTGAGTATTCATTCACAGGAGTCATTGGGAGGGAAGAGCATGTTTGCTCGCAGAGAATCAACAGTGGATATTGGGGCGAATTTGCACGTGTTTGTGCAGAGATTGCCCGGTGATAAGCTGCGAATAAATGTGCAATTTTCTTGCATATCCAGTCACAGCTGGAATTTATTAATGTTAAGAAAATATCTAGTTGTTGCTATTGTTTTTTTTAATTTTTCTAGTGAGCAGTCAATAGCTAAAAAGCTAGGGACACCTACAACACCATGGTTCAATCCTTAAAATAAGCAAAAATAAGACAGGCACTGGTGGCTCACACCTGTGATCCGAGCTACTCAGGAGGCTGAGATCTCAGGGTTGTGGTTCAAAGCCAGCCTGGGCAGGAACGGCAGTGAGGCTCTTCCCTTCAAGAAAACTACTCAGGAAAGCTCGAAATGGAGCTGTGGCTCAAGTGGTAGAGCACTAGCCTTGAGCACAAGAGCTCAGGGACAGTGCCCAGGCCCTGAGTTCAAGCCTCAGATTAGCAAAATCAGTATTACAGTGCTGATGATACAATTTACACTTAGACACGAAGCTTCAAAAGAACTTGAACTGTGCACGTTTGAAATTCAATGCGATCATTATTGACTCTTTCTATAATCTGTTCTTTTTCTACTGGAAATGTAGGGTTAGAACATAAATATCTGATTTTTTTTTTGATCCAGAAATTGTATTTGTATTTTTGCAAAGAAGCAATGCAGTCATAACATCCAATGCATATATGTGAAAATGGGACTGGGAAAATTGAGGGGAGGGGGGGGTTGGGAGAGACGGGGGGGGGGGGGAGAGCGGTGACATCGGTCAAGGTGCATTGTACCCACACGCTGATAATCTCACCATCTTTATAATCCTACCACAAAGCCCTTTGGTTTTCCTTTTAACCAGTTAACCCAGTATATTCTGACTTCAAGGACTGAGAAACGCAGGAGATGTTGGCATGCTGACTGAGGCAATAATAATAATAATCATACCCCTTACTCTCTGCCACTCACTTTACAAGTGTAAGTATCATGTGTATGTGAACATAGTTAATTCTTGGAGCAAATCTGTATGAAAAATGTATTGTTACTTCCAATTTACACACGATAAAAAGGAGAAAGAGAGATCACCTCACTTGCCAAGAGTAATTCCACACTTCTAGTTCTCTCACTCAGTCATAACTTTCCAATTTATTTTTATGACCTGCCCTGTAGGAAGAAAAGAGAATTGGGGAGCTTTTGATAGAAACGGTGAGGTAAGACAGTCAAACTGTATCTAGGACCATTTAGTTCTAGGACCCTGTCTGGGCTCAAGATGGGACTTAAGAGCCAAGAATCTGCAAATGCACTTGCTTTCCATAATAATTGCAGTATTTTCCACCAGATTTACCATCTCTATTTCCTCTGAAACCTCTTCCCCCAAGCTGCCTAATTTCAAAGCTCCTTCAAAATCAAGGAACCTCAGTTAAGATTCTCAAACGTACTTCCTGCGGCCTGATGGCTCCTTGAGGTTCTAGAAGGTTCTCTGTAAGAGGATTGCCACTTTTCATGGCTGTAACAAAAGAAGAAAAGCATGGTGGGAAAACCTCAACCGTTGCTAATGTTTCTGCCCTGAGAATGTGTGTGTGTGTGTGTGTGTGTTTCTGTGCATATGTGTGCATTCCTATTACACCAATGATGAAATTATAAGTTGGCTGTGTTTCAGGAGAACAATAAATAACATATTTATTCTCGAAACAAACAAGTATTTCTTCCATTTCATTGTTTTAAAAAAGCCTCATTAAGTAAGTCCTAAAATATGGTACTCATAATCGTCTTATACGTGTTATTAAATAAATATTACAGCCACACAGACAGATTTAAGTAATAAATGGCTAAAACACAAGTCAATAAAACCCCATAGTCTCAAGGTTAATGGCGACACATTCCACGGTTTACCTTCCCTCACTACAATAAGAAAAACATGCCCTGAGCCACTCGGACTGTTTACCTGTAAATTGCAATAAAAAGTCCATTACAGGAAGCACAGTAGGCCCTTATGAAAATCAATGAACTCAATAGGACTTCGAAAATAATCTTGTTTACAGATCCTGTCGCGTTACCGCGTTTGGAATCTGTATCCTTGGTCACATATAACTAGATTTTAGTTATTATGTTACCGACAGAATAAAGTAAATGGCTTACAGATGAATATATTGGCAATCATGAACTCGTTCCTTATTTTCTCGACTGAAACGATGGGTGTTGTTTTTTTTCCTTCATTCCCTTCTCTTTGTATTCAATCTAGAACTATACCCGCAGCCACAAGGATCATTCTTGATCAATTAAAGAATAAAGAGCTCAAGAAGAAAGGTTGGGATAAAGGAGGAACAAAGACAGGAGAAGCAATGAGTTATAGAAGCACGTTTTTATTCTTATTTAATAACGCAGACCGGGCGACCGGTGTTGGCAAATACGTCTCCATTTCCTTAACACACACCCTCCATTTCTATTTCTCTAAGAAGTCCGCGTATTATCAGCCAGTCTGTGTATGCTTCCTAAGACGTTATCTCGTTTCAGAGCTTGGGCCCATGCTCCGAGAATAGATCATTATTAAAACAAAAAAAAAAAACAAACATTTTTTTGGGGGGCAGGGGGTGCTGGGAGCCGGTGGCTCACCCTGTAACCCAGAGCTGGGAGGCTGAGGTCGGAGGCTTGCGATTCCAAGCCGCTTACCCACCACCAAGCACGAGACGGACCTGCGGACCTGGGTGACAGAGAACTCGCTCCGGGCAGAGGGTCAGGGTCAGCACCCAGGCCCGAGTTCGAGCCCTGGGATCGGCGCCAAACATGTTTTTATGTTTTTTTCAAAGCAGGATAAATTCAGATAGACAGACAGACAGACAGACAGACAGACCCACAGCCCGCGTGACCGCTGATCACCTTAACAGCTGTGGACGGCGGAATCGTTTCTGGACAAACGGTGGTCTCTCCCCTCGCTCCATTTCTTTGCAAGGTTCGACTCCTCCCTCCCTTACAGTTCTATCTTCAAGCACCTGTCCGCGTTTAACAACCAGTTTCCATCTTTTAAAATGCGATCGTTTGACACACGCACGCGCACACACACACACACGCACACACACACGCACACGCGGGATAAAGCTTGGTAGTTCTCTCTCTATATATATATAGTTGTATATGTATAGGAGCAATGGGGCCCCCGTGGGCCGGCCGTGGCTCTCCACCCCCGCCCGGGGAGGCCCCCGCGCTGGCAGAGGACACCCGGGATGCCTCGTGGGCCGGGTTCACACGCGCCCAGCCTCCCAGCCCCGGTCCCGTGCGCGATCACGCGTGGGCAGCCCTGCGGGTGAGGAAGCGGAGCCATTCCTACTGGGCACTCGGCTTTGCCTCTCCTCCCGGTCCCGGGGCTGGGACACGGGGCCTGGACGGCAGCCCCGGGCCCGGCGCTCCGCCTGAGCCCGTGCCTCGAGCGCCACCCTGCCCACGCTGGCTTTGAACCACCGTCCCCGGAGCAGCTGCGACCCAGCAGCGTTCAGTCCCGTCCGCACGCATCCCCGGAGGCCCCGCGTCCTGCTCAGGCGGCCCGCGGGCCCTGGACGCGTCCGCCTCGTCTCCAACCTGGCTCCGTCCCCCAGCAGCCCTTAGATCCTTCCAGAAGTGACAGGGGACTTGGCCTTTCCCGGGATCGTCCCGAAGCACAGACTCTCTGGCCACAGCTCCAAGAAGGAGGCAGAAAATAAGTCTTTCTTCACCAGGGGATAGTCATCAATGAATTGGGGCTCTTCTCGGTGACACTAACCCTGCATGCGTTTTCCTCTTCTCCTTCATCTTCTTCCTCTTCGCCGCCTCCTCCTCCTCTTCCTCCTCCTCCTCCCCCTCCTCCTCCTCCTCCTCCTCCTCTTCCTCCCCCTCCTCTTCCTCCTCCTTCCTCCTCCTCCTCCTCCTCCACTTCCTCCTCCTCCTCCTCCTCTTCCTCCTCTTCCTCCTCCTCCTCCTCCTCCGCCTCCCCCTCCTCCTCCTCCTCCCCCTCCTCCTCCTCCTCTGCCTCCTCCTCCTCCCACTCCTCCTCCTCCTCCTCCTCCTCCTCCCCCTCCTCCTCCTCCTCCTCCTCCTCTGCCTCCTCCTCCTCCTCCCACTCCTCCTCCTCCTCCTTCTCCTCCTCCCCCTCCTCCTCCTCCTCCTCCTCTGCCTCCTCCTCCTCCTCCTCCTCTGCCTCCTCCTCCTCCTCCTCTGCCTCCTCCTCCTCCTCCCCCTCCTCCTCCTCCTCCTCCTCCTCCTCCTCCCCCTCCTCCTCCTCCTCCTCCTCTGCCTCCTCCTCCTCCTCCTCCTCCTCTGCCTCCTCCTCCTCCTCCCCCTCCCCCTCCTCCCTCCTCCTCCTTCTTCTCCTTCTCCTCCTTCTCCTTCCTCTTCTTCCTCCCATTCTTCCCCTTCTTCCCCTTCTTCCCCTTCTTCCCCTTCTTGCCCCTCTTCCTCTCCTTCTTCTCCTTCCTCCCCTTCCACCCCTTCCTCCCCTTGCTCCCCTTCCTCCCCTTCTTCTCCTTCTTCCCCTCTTCCCTCTCTCCCTCCCCTTCTTCCCCTTCTTCCCCTTCTTCCCCTTCTCCTCCTCCTCCTCCTCCTCCTCCTCCTCCTCCCCCTCCCCCTCCTCCTCCTCCCCCTCCTCCTCCTCCCCCTCCTCCTCCTCCCCCTCCTCCGCCTCCCCCTCCTCCCCTTCCCCCTCCCCCTCCCCCTCCCCCTCCCCCTCCTCCTCTTCCTCCCCCTCCTCCTCCCCCTCCCCCTCCCCCTCCTTCTCCTCCTCCTCCTCCTCCTCCTCCTCCTCCTCCTCCACCTGAGTAGCTTTGTTCAATCTGCAACTGAGACTTCAGTTTCCTGGAATTTTGTTTCTATTTCTCCCCCATGCTCTCCCCCCCCCCCAAAGAGAACAACTAAGGCATCTGTCTCCTGTTTCTGTGCTTAGAAAAAATGGAATCCTCAGTATTTCTGTCCTCTGGCTTTCCGTCGCCACGAAACGTGTCCGCGTGGCCTGGTTCACGCAGACTCCAGCGTCAGTAACTTGATTTTCCGACGTCTCTGTGCTTCTGAGTTTAATTCCTCTTTGCATTTTTACAATGATGTGTTTGATCCTCGTGTGTTTTCTCAAGCTAGCCATATGCCTTCTCCTCTTCTCCTGTTTTACTAACATACTTTTGGATTTCTTACTCAATTGAAGTCACATTCACAATGTTGTTTTATAGCACAAAAAAAAGAGAGACATTTCTGGAATATTTATGTCTTGTTATATTTTAATTTTCCAGGCCTTTTTTTCTTTGTTACTTCGTCAAAAATGTTGGTTATTTTTCCATCATGTTTTAAAATCTTGGGCTTTAACACAATAAACCCTTTGTCCGCTGCCTTCCTCTTTACACTGACGCAGTGCACATCTCCTCTTTCGCCTTCACATTTTTTTGGTTCTATTTACTAAATTTATTTTTCTTTTCTACTTTTCTTTTTTAAATTAATTAAGTAATTAATTAGTTTGGTTTCGTGGGCAGTCCTGGAGCTTGGACTCAGGGCCTGAGCACCGTCCCTGGCTTCTTTTGCTCAAGGCTAGCACTCTGCCACTTGAGCCACAGCGGCACTTCTGGTCATTTTCTTTATATGTGGTGCTGGGGATTCGAACCCAGGGCTTCATGTATAGGAGGCAAGCACTCTTACCACTAGGCCATATCCCCAGCCCCATCGCCTTTACATTTTTAGCTGCTCTCTATTAAGCATGGTGGAGTGAAGGAACGGCCGGTGCTCTCTGCTTTCTCTCCATTTTCCAAGCTCTGTCCCGGCCCACGCCTTTTGCCTCATCTTCCAGGCCACCGGTTTTCTGAAATGTCCTGCGTGAATGCCCGCCACCCCCCCACGGCTGGGGAGAGGCACTTTCGGGGTTCTGCCATCGGCACCCACACACAGTTCTTTCCGGGAGATGGTGGGATACTGCCTGTGTCTGTGCAGCGTGTATTAGTGTGCACTGTGCATTGTGTATCTGTGTATTGTGTACTAGTGGCTTCTGTTGCACGAGTCGGATCTTGGGACATTGTGTAATACAATCATCTAATAGAGGCTCAGTCTCTGTGATTCACCAGCAACCAAGATGTGGCTTTTCACTCTCAGCAACAGAACAAACGGAATGCAAGGACAAACATACTTTGCTTCGTTTTGTTTCCCCTTCTATTCAGGCCACTGCAGTGTTGGAAGTTCTGCCTGGTGCGTCTTCCTGCTCCTTAGTCATCTGCGGAGGGAGATGTGATTGTTTGCTGGTCCCGATCCCTGTCCTGTGCGTCTCCCCTGTCTACAGAACGCTTTCCAACATGTCTTTCCAGACCCCAAATCTGAGTGCTTAAGTACTGATTAACGACAGCCGTTGCAGTTCGGTGTGGTAAGAATTCTCAGAACTGAATCGTTGAAATTCGTTGCAGAATGGTGACTTTTACACACCATTCGTGAGATCGAAAGGGACGGTGTGACTTTACGGGTTTCTCCTTCACAAGTTCTAGACGGGATTCATCGCCGAATAATGCAATCTCTTCTTTAGAAGCCTGTGGCTGTGATAAAACCACAGGATGAGGTATCGAGGTGAACCAGGATTAGGTCCCGAACCCAGATCTTCTCCAGAGATTCACCCACACTAGGTAACGCTTTCTCCCGAGTTTTGGTTTACCATCAGTGAATTCTAAAGATAAAAACACCATGACAGGTGGCTCACACCTATAATCATAGCTACTCGGGAGGCTGAGATGTGAGGATCATGGTTCAAAGCCAGCCTGGACAGGAATGTCCATGAGACGCTTAAACAACTCAGAAAAAGCCAGAAGTGGCGCTGTAGCTCAGGTAGTAGAGCTCTCTCCTTGAGAAACAAACTCAGGGACAGCGCCTAGGCCTTGAATTAAGCCCCATGACTGACAAAAGAAAATAAAAACACCTTTTCCACAGATTATATTTTGGCTACCATGTTGAAGGTAATCCATAATATATATATATATATATATAATATATATATTGCATGTTATATATGGAATAAACACATCTTTCTCAGCGCTGCCACTGTATGCAATAATAATTGCAAATCAAAATGATATCCACAGTAATAATAATTACAGCAATACGACCCTCAGGTCCTCAGAAGGCCATAAGTTAGATTTCAGAAGAACGGCTTTGACCTTTTTGTTGTTTGTTCTCTTCCCTAACTAATCACTCCTTTATCAGGAAAGAGGCTATAGCAGAAGCTCCCGTGCTTGAGTTCGGCTTCAAGACACCAGGCAGAGCCCGCGAACGCCACCTGCCGCTCTTCCAGTCCCTTCAGAATACCGGAATGGAAGCCCCTTCAAACAACCACTTCATCCAAGTGCATAATGTCAGCAAACACACAGCAATCTACAAAGCCAAAGCAGAGTTCATCTCTACCCCATGTGCCAGGGCGAAGGCTCTAAGGGTGGTCTGTGTGTGTGTGTGTGTGTGTATGTGTGTGTGTGTGTGTGTTCTCAAGTCCTATAAATCAATATAAAATTTGCTGATCTAACTGGTGTCAATACAGCTTTGATCATCGATGCTTGGATGAGAATGCAAGTTTCCGACCCTCTCCCTGTCCCCTTTAGACATCAAAATGTGGTTAGTGGAGCAGCCATGGGGGTTGGAATAATGTCTGCAATCATCGTATTTGTAGCAGGACTGACAAGCCTTTCATAGGCTACCCGTGTTCCTCAATCCTGTTTTATACAGTTGTGTAATTAGAAAATATATTAGGACTCGCGGTGAAATCAAGCTCCTATAAATCTGGAAGTTTGGAAGGATCCGGCTTTGTTCACACACAATTGTATTTATGAGGGGGAAATTATTAGAGAGATGGCTACAGCCAGAAAATGTCATACTTTTCCCCCAAAGTCATAAGTTACAGGTATCCATATAATGACCAGAGGATCTGAATGAAAGCAAAAGTAATAAAGCCACATCCTATGCTTAAGAGGCTAATAAATATGAAACAAATTAAAGTTCTTGGGAGGATAAAATGCAGCGAGTACTTTTACATACATATGGTAGTCATAAATGGAAAGACGTGTTGCGTAGGAGAGGAAAGTGCCATTTCAATTCTATCCATAAACATCCGGCGCCTGTATCAAATAATAAAACTCTACCTAATAAATATATATTAATAATAATTGTTCAAGGTACCTACATGGTCATGAATCCCAATTTCATCCTTTGGTCTACGTCAACTCGGTCTTAGGATCTCCGCGTTGCTTATTTGAAAATTCTTACCTTTATTATTATTATTTTTTTATCCCATACCGGCTACAACTTCATGCCCTTGGCACGTGTTTAATTATTTCTAAACGACCGCGTCCAGAGTCCCACTAGCCCTCGTTATTTTGTTCACTTTAACGCATTCCGTCGGCCTCATTAACGCCTCTTCTTCGTACGAGGGAAGCCCAGAGAGACCGGAAGCAAAACTCGAACTCGAACTTTTTTATTTGGTGGTCCAGGTGGGCCCCAGATCACCCAATAAAAAGCCCCAGGCACCGTCGGCGGGGGGGGGGGGGGGGGGGGGACTTAGAGAGCCGGTGGGCACTCCCATGATGCACGGCGAATCGACCTGGGTCCCCACGCACGTGACCCTCCAGCACACCATCTTCCCGAAGACTCCATCACTCCTCTTATCACCGCCCTCTGCTCACAGAAACAGAGGTCGCCACGCCCGGGCTAGGATACGATTCTATAATGAATGTAGAACTTAAATTGCCAGGTTAAAAAAAAAAAATCACACCCGAATAAATGTCTTTTAACTTTTACCTCATGCGGGCGCAAGCTTGTTGTGGTCTTTTGCTATTCCAAGGAGAGGAAAAAAAAAATAATAACAAACTACTTGAATCCAATTATCATATTGAAAAACCGCTTCTCCGGAGTTTCTATTCCCTGTCATTTCCCCTCCATTTGTCTGAAGCTGCTCTTCGGAATTTTTAAATAATTCATTTACATAAGAATCATTTTCCTAGCTCCAGACAGTGTGAATATTTTAATGTAGATTAAACTGTACTCGGTTTAAAACTTTACGGGAGGGGAAAAAATGACAAAAAAGCAATTCCCAGGAGCCAGAATCATATTATAGATCTAATAAGGCACCGGTGAGTTCTAGGAGCATAGGAATGAGGCAGCAGAGATCTGAAAATGTCACCACGCAGAATGCAATTTAAACAAAATGTCCTGTGGCGTGTGTGTGTGTGTGTGTGTGTGTGTGTGTGTGTGTGTGGTTATTTTCTTTAACTTCGAATAAGAATCTAATACTCAGCATATCTCTACAAAATAGCAGGCATTGGATAATATTTCTAAGCTTGAATCATGTGAAGATCATCTCATAGAAATATGGATTATCAAAGTGTAGGACAATGTTACCATGAACTCCTTTCTCTTAAAGTCCCACTGCCCAAATATAAGGGGGGGGGGAGTGCAGAGAATAATGCAATGAATTTGAGAACAAGCAGCTTACATATTCTACTCCCATAAGCGCTTTAAGTTGTCTAATGAAGGAAATATCTCCCGCTGAGCTTCGCCTTGGAAAACTCAATAAAATGTTTATTAAAATGAACAGACACCACCATGGCAGGTTTAAAGTGCATTTTAGAAGACATTCTCCTCCTAAAGGGCGCCGGAGTCCTGCGTTTAAAAAAAAAAAAAAAGAATCAATAAGACGCTCAGCTACGGAGTTGAGCAAAACACCTATGGATTGGGCTTTGAAGAACAGCAACTCCGCAGCAGAAGCAGCCACTTGTACGGAGGGTGGAAGTGGAAAGTGGCGGCGTTGGAGGGTGACCTCTAAACGAGGCACACGCGGTTGGGAACGGTCATTGCGAGCCCAGAGGAGACGTTTCCCAGCCGTGGCATGGACGTGTGGGCAGCAAGCGGGGAACGGACGGGCTGCCAGCCCAGCTAGCTGGGGTTGCAAGCCAATGCCGGAGAAGCAACCGAGAAGTCCGAGAAGAGACTGCAGCTCCGAGTCCCTGGGCGAGGGAGGCGAAGGGGAAGGAAAGCCATTTCTACGCCTGCTTGAGCAACGACGCCCCGGCCTCCCTGCTGAGCGTCCTCAGCCACAGCCCGCCCCGGCCGCTCGTGGAGAGGGAGAAACACGCAGAGATCCAGGCACGGACACCGCGCCCTCCCGCCGTCCCGCGTGGCCTGGCTGCTTGCTTTCCTCACCAGAGAACCGGACGGCGCCGAGGGGAACGCAAACCAGTCCAGACCGAATAGCACTACCCAGCCCGGAATACTCTGGAAGCTCAGTGTTGATACCACAGGGGCGTGTGCTACCAGACCGGGGAAGAGGAGGTGTTCTCGAGGCGATGACGTCCAAATAAGAAGATTCATCAGTTTGCTGGAGTTTTCACAAACGACTCCTCCTCCGTGGGGTTGTGACCGAATCCTCATTTTGAAATAAATTCCCATGTTCTAACGGCATAGATCTGTGGCTATAAGAGCTCGCTGAGCCTTGTGTCCTCCGATTTAAATTTCATTTCAAACACTCACGTCTCCCCGGGCCCTATTGAGACAGACTCTGGCGTATAAAAGCCACAGTAGCTTTCGAACCCGGTGAGAAAGAGAGACAAAAATCGCAACTTGGACTTCTCCATGCCAGACATTTGCATTTTTGCAACACTCCTGACTGATATCCAGTTGTTTCTTCCGTTTTTTTCCCCTGTTCCTCCCCGAGGACTTCTATTCCTAAAGACGAATGGCTTTCTCAAATGACTCTCTACTTCCTAATGAACCTATTAAAATGTCTCCTCACCCGGGCAGGCCGGGACATTAGTCCTCAGTCGTTTTGCGTCTCACTTGGTATGAGGAAGGAGGCTGGAGCTGTCGAAGGCAGCGTTTATTGAGGTAACCACTTAGCCCCTTGATAAATAAGAGCAATGGACGGTGTAACCGCCCTGTGGGAATGGAGAATAAAGACAGAATTCCTAGTAAAGCCTAGTTCAACCCATTCCTTAACTGTTCACTGGGCTTTCTCGGGCCAGCCCAGAAATGATGCCGTTACTACTTTGCTTTTCCCCTTGGCGCAGTGTTACGTACCCCCTGAATGGCCCGTGGACGGGAGCCAAGGCTCAGAGCCGCTGAGAGAGACGGGGGAAGGGGCCGGTGGTCCGCGATGAAGTGTTGTTCCAACAGCACTAAGACACACTCAGCAGGAAGGTCCCTGAAGAAGGGACTCGCTCGGAAGTACTTTTAAGAGAGAGGGGGGTTGTCAACTTTGCTCTGTCCCTTGAGGAATAAATACACACACACACACACACACACACACAAAAGAGCAGAAAACCCTAGAAGCTTCGCCGTATCTGGTGAGTGTCAACAAGATTCACTTCTGAGGGGCTCACCAGACCAGCCACGTAATTATTCTCCTGGTACATAAAAAAAAAAGAAGGAAGGTCATTCCTGAAGGTCATCATCCGCTGGTGTCTGTGTTGGGAAAAGGGGGTTTTCTCCTACTCTAAAGCCGGAGCCCAACAGTCACGAGAACAACCGGGACTAAGGGCTTCCGTCGTGGCGAATGTCAACCCTCCCCCTCTCTCTCCCTCCGTGTGACCGTGGGCCCCGGTGGGAGGCGACGCGGGTGTCAGGACAGCTCCCCTTCACGCCTCCGCCCGCACGCTCTGGCGGTTGGAAGGCGGGAGTTCCAAGGGCAGAGGCAGAGAGCTGAGCCCCAAAGGCCTGGGCGAGCGAGGATGTGCTCAGCACCCGAGAGGGAGACCGGCTTCCCAGTCCACAGACGACAGAGCCGCGGCCCCGCGCGCACACACGCGGAAGGCCGCAAGGGGCGCTGTGGCTCAGGTGCTGGCCTGGAGCACGAAGAAGCCAGGGACAGCGCTCAGGCCCCGAGTCCAAGCCTGGAATAATAATAACAACAGCAACAATAATACTACAACCTCAACTAAGAGCAAAGCTCAGAATATTGTAATTTACACGGATACTTGGTTTTTCAACGGCCACATTCATACACAAAAAGCCATGGCGACCTCGGGAGCGACTCCCACGCTGGCTGGCTCTGCCCCCCCCCCCCCCCCCCGTTTCGGAATCGGGAACCGAACCAGGGCCCCACACCGGGGAGCTGACCAGCGGTGCTGTCAGGAACACGCGGATTTGGATTCGCTTTGTGGCGAGCACCGAGAACGGCGCCCGCAGATCCCAGAGGCCCAGGAAAGCATCCGACGTGGCGCAGCGGGGTTCCTTCCATGACGGCCCCTGGAAGGGTGGGGACGACGGTACGGTCATCATGTGCGCACACGCGCGCGTGCACACACGCACACACACACGCACGCGTGCATGGGGGTATATGGGGGAGTATTTAATAACAAAGGGCCCGAGCTCCGCCCATCCACCACTCGCCACCTGCGACGTCAGGGAGGTGGGAAGGAGTCGCAGCGCCTGGCTCTTTCCCCGCCCCTCCTTGCTCCCCTCCACTCGTTCTTCTTGGGCCCCCGGGTTTACCTTGGGGCGCTGGGAGGCTCACGCCGGTCATCCCAGCTACCCAGGGAGGCTGAGACCCGAGGATCACGGTTCAAAGCCAGCCTGGGCAGGAACGCCTGTGAGACGCTGATGTCCAGTGAAACCACCAGAAGACCGGAAGCGGCGCCGTGGCCGTGGCCCCCGACGCCCTTCTTAAACCGTCACAGGTGCAGCGTCCCGCGTGGGAGGGGTGTGTGTGTGTGTGTGCGCGCACGCGCGCGTGCTTGTGTGGAAATCTCTATACAATCACAGGGAGGAAAACAACAACAACGCAGGAAATCTGCTCCGTTTTAAACAGCCAAAGCTCTGCTCTTACCTAAGAACAATTAATCGCCGTGTTCATGGATCTCTCTGTGGACGAGGAGTTGTTACCTTGGAGATTGATGAATCCTGCACGTAAGTGAGTGAAATAAAAACGATGCCGGGGGGACAAGGCGCGTTGAAGACGTTTTCTACCCGGAATAATCATCCCGTAAGTAGAAATGGGGTGTGCCGGGGGGGGGGGGGACAAGGTGGGGGGGGTGGGGGGGAGGAAATTTAATTAAAAAAAAAAAAGCTTGAGTAGAATTTCTATTAGCAAAAACACACAATGAAACTCTTCAGGGGAGAATTTCATCTTGAACTCCGGGCCACGCAAGTACAGTTCCCAGGGCAGGAAATCTAACCGTCGTGGCCACCGTGTTTCGGCCGGGGATTTCCCTCGGTCATTTGAACCCCTTCATTTTCCCCGGGGGGAGATTCAGGGGCGGGGAGCTAAGTATCAACACCCCCCCCCAAAGACCTCACTTACTCTCTGCTGGCTGCTCTGGGCACTCGGATAGCGGGGCACAAACCCCAGAGTCCACTCGGGACGAAATACACGCACGCACACGGAGATCTGGACACCCAGGAATGACGGAACCCCCCACACTCGCTGAACCCCTCTCCCATCTCCCGGGAGCAGCGGCGTTGGGTCTGGCCGGCGTGTCCCCTGCCGGGGTCCCTCTAAGTCCCACCCCCCCACCCCACACCCCAGTGCCTGTAACACATGTCACCCTACAGGAAGCTTGCTTGCCCCACGCCTTCCCAAGAACAGCCCCCCCCCAAAAAAAACAGCCCCCCCCCCGCTTTATTTCCTTCCCCTTGCTTTAAGACATCCTTTCCAACATGATTCAGGAAATCACGGACCCAGTTTTGTCTCTGGTGGCTGAAGAAGTCAGGATAAATAAGTTCCATGCCCCCCGCCCCGGCCCCCCCAAAAGAAGAAGAAGAAGAAGAGGGCCAAAGATGAACGGCGCAGGAAGCAGAAGTGGACAGTGTTATTTATGTTGGAGGTGCAGCGGAGTCCGTGGGAATTGGGAAGTCGCTAACGTCTCCTATCAGTCGAGAATCAAATGAATAATACAGCGTTTCTGGGGTCCCATGCGTTCGTGTGCAGCTTCAAGATTAACTGCTGGTTTTTTTCCCCAAACCCAATTTGTAGAGAGGCAAAGATCCGTATTGGATGATGTGATTATCTTTGGGTTGGAGAAGACAAATGCCTTTGAAGTCAAGCTGCTCTTAAGAGAAAGCAAAAAAAGAAAGAAAGAAAGAAAAAAAGGACCATAAATTCAGAGTAAAAGCAAAGGCTGGTGACAGGAAGTCCGATATTCTAAGGATATATTAGTAAGTGCGAACTTTTCAAGGCTTCTGCCCAAATTCCTAAAAGCGTAGACAGGAAATAATAATAACAAATACCCTGAAAGGGCATTGTTGTCTAGTTTAATCACAGTTTTACCATCTGATTTTTCTCACAGAAGTAGGATAGTTTTCAACAGGCCTTTTGAGTAATCGTTTCAATTGTTGTTGTTTTTTTTTTTCATTTTCACTTTTCCAGAGATAAAATTCACAAACTCTCAGAGTGCAGAGTTCCCACTGTAAAATATTCGTGAACAGTACTCCTTCCTGGTCTGGAATCTGCCCTTCTAAAGGAGAGAGCACGCGTCCCAAAGAAACGCCCCATGACCCCATGGATTCTTGATCCCAGATGAATTTTTCAAAGATGAGTAAATAAGCAAAACCCGGGTAGGTTATTTGGATCATCTACACATTGCGTTATTGGATATTGAGCCCAATTCCAGGCACTGAAGTCCCAAGTTATGAAATCTTGGTGCCGGAAACGTCACTTCCTTTTCCAAATGAGCTGACTTACTCGCACAACGGGGTAATACTTCAAAACATTGGGGAGAGGGCTGGGGATATGGCCTAGTGGCAAGAGTGCCTGCCTCATATACATGAGGCCCTGGGTTCGATTCCCCAGCACCACATATACAGAAAACGGCCAGAAGGGGCGCTGTGGCTCAAGTGGCAGAGTGCTAGCCTTGAGCAAAAGAAGCCAGGGACAGTGCTCAGGCCCTGAGTCCAAGGCCCAGGACTGGCCAATAAACAAAAACAAAAAACAAAAAAAAAACATTGGGGAGAGTGAAAGAAGCCCATAAAAGATCTTAACCTATACACTGATCTCAGGCAGCAAATCCGTACGGCCTGTTTCTCCCCATACAGTATTTCAATGTTGATTTTTTTTTTTTTTTACTAAGTAGCCATGGATGAAACACACAAGGTAGACAGTGGTCCAGTAGCTCAGGACACAACTATTAGAGATTCTCAGCTCCACCCCAGTCGGCTGGATTGGGACCTCCTACATCTGTGATCATCAAAAGCTACAATTAAACATTTTTGATAAATAACATATTTTTCTGATAATTAAAAGCCTCACGGACAGGGCAAAGGTACAATGATGTAATTAGCAAGAGATTAACATGTATCATTTTAAGAACACTAATACAGCCGGTACCAGTGCCTCACACTTAGAATCCTGGCTACTCAGGAGACTGAGATCTGAGGATTAAATTCAAAGCCAGCCTAGGCAGAGAAATCTAAGATATTCTTATCTTCAAATAACCAACAAAAAGCTTGAATTAGAACAGTGGTTCAAATGGTACAGCACCAACCCTGAGCAAAAAACATAGAAAAAGAAAAGCCAAGCAAGAAGGTAAGGAAGGGCCTGAGTTCAAGCACAAGTACCAGCATACATACACTACACTACACACACACACACACACACACACACACACACACATTAAAGAGAAGCAACCCATTAGAAAATGGACAATACATATAAACTGAGAGCCGGTTAGAGTTAAAAGCCCAAATAGCCAAGAAACACACCTCCTCCACAGTCATCAGAAGAAGAAGCCATAGGAGACACCATACATTTTCATGTTCATCAGGTTGGAAATAATTAAAAGTCTGACAGTATCCAATACTGGTAAGAGAAGAAATGGAAATGTTCATGCGTGGCAAGAGAAAGGCAATGAATACAACCGTTCTGAACAATTTGAAGCACCTATTAAAGTTAGAGCTTAACTTTTTTTTTTTAATCTAGCAATTCGAAGACTTGTCAGTACAGCCTGAAAAGAAACAAGGACTTAGCTGGGAGCTGCTGGTTCACGCCTGTCATCCCAGATACTCGGAAGGCTGAAACCTGAGGATCCTGGTTCAAAGCCAGCCGGGGCAGGAAAGTCTGTGAGACTCTGATCTCCAATGAACCCCCAGAAAACTGGAAGAAGAGCCGAGGCTCAAAGTGGTAGAATGCTAGACTTGAGCAAAAAGGCTCAGGGGACAGCGCCCAGGCCCTGAGTTCAAGCCTTGTAACTGATTTAAAAAAGAAAGAAAGAAAAGAAAGCGAGAGAGGACTTTTGGAAAAGGTCATCTCTCCAAGAATGATCGGGCTGCATGCTTTCTAACAACAAAAACTAGAAGTTACCTAATTTCTCTTCCATAAAAACAGATAAATCGTGAGTGGTATAATCACACAATGAAATAGAGCGTAACTGTTTAAGTGAATAATCCGTGTGTGTCATACATGATGAACTCTTTACATATGTTGTGCTGCGTAATAGATCAGTATGAGCAGAGCAGCATGCAGGATTATAAATACAATACCATATTGACGCGTTTCATATATATGTATATATGCATATATATATACACACGCACGCACACCTACATATACTATATCTTGTTTATAAACGCTCCCGTAAGTAGCACAAACATCCATATAGAAATCGCAGCCATGCAGAATTCAGAATGCGCCGAGAAAGGAGAACGGCAACTTGAACACCCAGGCTCCAACCCTACCTGAGGGTTGTTTAATGTACGAAATTAACTTTTACTATTTGCTGTAGGAATCGGAAAAGGGTTCTGCAAGAGGAGGACGGAGCTGATCAAACTGCAAGATGGCTGCGTGTATCTTCTATTATGCTCTCTACGCCAGTCCGTGTTTGAAATCTTTCCCGCGGCGAAGGCATGGGGAGAGAGAGAGAGAGCAGTAGCGGAAAGATCAGACGCAGAACACACGGGAGGTAATGGCTGACCTTTATCAGCATGGAAAGAACTAATAAAACCGGGCTCATCCAGCCCTCGCACGAAGGAATTTCTTCCTGAAAAGCTGCTGTCTTGCGTCCCGCCATCCGGTGCGCCCAGGTTCAATGGCGCATTGTCTGGGCTGCCATTTTCGGACTGCACGGTGTTCTCACTTAATAGCCGTGTTTATGTTGGCTCGGAGCATTTCGGGCCCGTTCATTATTTAATTTTCCGCTGTATCAAGACTCTGTGATAAGCCATCTCCGCTGACTGAAAGTTCTGACTTAGATTACAACCGTCTATTAGATCCTGTATTCTCACTGTGCCTACTTTGGATTCTACTGGAGTTCCTGAAATATGCCGAGGGTGTTCATAAACATAACTAAGATAAATAATGAGGGCAGTATTCTGATAGTTTTCTACATTGGAAGACAGAGAAGTACAAACCTTGACCTAGGATGATTTTCTATATTCGAATATTGACAGCACAGAGAGACACTAAACCAAGGGGTTTTCATTCAGCTCCGAGGACACACGAGGCGGAAAAAAAAGGACACTTTCCAGCCCAAATCCCAAATATTCTACGGCAAATCTATTACAGTGAAAGAGCGTGCCGACTACTTGACGAATCTTTCACGTTCATGAGAGACCATGAGCGATCCAAGTACGTTATATGGACGGAATCAAGGATTTAAAAAACAAAACACTAAAGAATCCATGGTTAACTAGGGACGCCTGAGAATGGTCGTCTTCTTGTTCAACTCTTTTTCACTGACTGCTGTCAGCATCACAGAAAGCATGGCTGGGGAAGCATTTGTTTCACCCGAGCTTAATTCCCCAGTTGTTTCCTTTTGCCTGCTCGGATCCGGCTCCTCCTGCGTACGGATCCCTTTCGTGGACACCCTCAGAACCCCGCCGCCCAGCCGCGCCGGGGCCGGCCGACACGGGTTCTTCCCCGTGCCCTGGTGGAGGGGGAGACGCCCGCGGACGCCCACCCCTGGACTCGGGCTAGCCTCGCGAGCCTGTCCTGCCTCGGACGGTGCGGCTTCGTGCGGGGAGGGAGGTCCCTGACATCTCCCAGAAGCGCTGCCCCCCGCGCTTCCCTTCCTTCCGTCTTCTCCGGGGTCGTCTCCACCCTGGCCGGCCATGGCTTTCCTGATTCACCTTCCTGGAGGGGCGGAGGACGAGGAAGAGCGTCATGCACCAGGGAAGGCACGCTGCGATGGACTCGGAGTATAACTCTCAGCACCAGGCACCCGGCTCTACCACTGTGGCTGTAGAACACACCGGCCTGGTGTTCGCCTCCTCGCCTAGTTCCCCTGGGTTGAAGATGGGCACCAGGATAATGGGCAGATTTGGGAGAGAATTCATACAACTGGGACAAACTGGGATCGCCACCGCTATCTTCACGTAGTGATGAAATAAACACAAGTCACAGGGACTCGAACCCAGGGCGTGCCATACATACTACCCGGCAGACTCAGGGCATCAAAGCAAGCAGAGCCACACCTGCAAGCACTTGATCACCAGAGTCAAAACCATGGCATAAAGGGGGATGGAAAAACCAGAGAAGAACTCACAAATCGTATTCTTAACAGATGGCTTTACTAGAGGGAGAGCGTAAAGCCGTCCTGTTTGCTAGGATAAGGTACGAACTAAGCTCCAAGAGCCACAATGATCATTGGATCCTTCTGGAACCGATCATTATCTCCTAGTGTTCCATAGAAAGATCACTGCCTGGTGAAATCGTTTAGGAAGGTATGACTACAGAAACGCATTGCACCCCTCATGGTAATTGATCGTCTATTTGGTGGTTCAGGGGCTGACACAACGTGGCTTTGTTTCTGCCAAGACTCTAAAATGTCACACTGATTTTATTCTCAGGGTTTTCTTTTGTTGATGTTGTCAGATAAAAGTCAATGGAGAAAATTACTAGTTAGTAAGAATGATCAGTAAACCAACGTAAATGTCAACGCAACACGAGTGTAGGTAAGCAAGAAGAAACAACCGTTGATACCAATGAACACCAGGGCATGGTAAACGGATTCATTTCAATCAAGGTGAACGGACAGGGAAGACTTGTGTGGACACAAGTGTGCTGATTGAGGGACACTAGGAGACAATCAGTCAGTATCCAGGGCAAGCAGCAAGAAGTAGAAGGAGAACGGCCAGGATAGGAGATAAGGGTGAAAGGACTTGGGGAGAGAAACCGAGAAAAGAGCAGTGATCACGGTGTTGATAAAGTTGGATCAAAGATGTCTGACACAGAGTTAAAAGAGACTCAAAGCTAAGCCTAAGGTATATATGTACTTGTTTATGTTTTTATACATCTATATACATATATATGATATGACGTTTGATCATGTATAAACCGTGGGAAGCGTGTGAAACCCAAGATGACACCTTGTATTTGGTGTCACTTGAAAACGATTCAGTTGCCTTCTAAGAAGAACGTGGCGACATTTTCATGGAATTACACGTCTAAACCGCCAGCTAGGCAGGGCGGCCTGTGAAAAGAACCTAATTATTTCCGACACTAATAGCCTGACAATTAATTTAGATCCTTGCTTGACCCCTCGTGGGTCTGTCCTAAAAATAAAATTGCGAGCATAATTAATAATTATCTCCATCCTTCGAAAAAGAAAAAAATAAAATCACAGGATGTCCTCCTGAACGTGATCATGAACGAGGTTCGCCTCTTCTCAGAACGAAGGAAGAGTCGCGGGACAAGGACTGGGGTGGCACTCGAGTGGTCTCTGTCTGTGACAAGGAAGGTCCTCCGAGCATACCTTCCAAGATGGGGTATTGCAATGTCACCACCTTACCAGACACGCCCCGCTGGGATGGACCACGGATAGCTCCGAACACCATCGCGCTGCAGAGATTAAAAACCCAAAGCGCCCGGAGCCGCTGAAGCCATCCCAGAATATAAACAGCTTTTATAGACAGAACGAGCACACATTGTATTTTTAACCGAAGTCAAGGGATAAGTGTTGAGTTTTTTTTTTTCTTTTAGTTTATTTTAAAGAAACGGTGCAAGAAGCCAACACATAAAAACGTGGGGCTGGCAGCGGGCTATCAATTTTCCTGGCAGCTATGTCAGTAATCCTAAATCCGAGGTCCTGAAACCCTGTAATACAATAATAATAAAAGCAGCGCGGCGCGCGTGCAAGGCCGGGCAGATTTATGGGGGAGCGGGGTCTTCCGTGAAAGGAACACACCAAATCAAATTAGGGGAGGGCAGACGAATCGGATTGCATCCGTGTCCCGCATGGAGACCATCGGTGACCTCATAAATCCTGTGTCCTGCAAGGCAGGGGTTGGAGCCCTTTGGAAGCCGAGCCCCCAAAATGCCCCCCAGGAGCGGCATTAGCTATGGTCGGGAACGTGTATTCCATCGAGTCTTGGATTATTAAACATGGAGGGCCTAGCTGGGCACCAGCGGCTCACGCCCGTCATCCTGGCTACTCAGGAGGCTGAGATCTGAGGATCGCGGTTCAAGGCCAGCCCGGGCAGGAAAGTCCACGTGGCTCTGATCTCCAGTGAACCAACCAGAAAAGCAGAAGGGGCCGTGGCTCAACGTGGTAGAGCACCAGCCTCGAGTGCAAACGGGCCCCGAGTGCGAGGTCTACGACCGACAAGAGAAAGCAATGGAGGAGCGGATTACAGAGGCCACCCGCACCATCAGCCTCACGGGGGGCCGGGTCGCGTGGCCTTCGCACACGCAGACCCCCAGATTCAGATTACTAGGCCCTGGGGACCGTGTCCCTGTCTCCGCGCTTCCCTGTGGGACGTCCCAGGCCCGGGCACAAGTGCGGGTCTCAAGGATGATTCCTGAACCAAGACGCCTGGCGATGCTGCCCGCCTCCCCAGGGGTGGAGTCCGCGGTAGGGGCCCCTCGGACTCCAAACACCCGGGGCCCAGAACGCGGGCACCGGCTCTGCCCCCAGAGATGTGTGATCTTGTCAAAGAGCTTTTAGCTCCCCCTTTGTACTCCTGCGTGTGTGTGTATGCGTGTGCGCACGCGTGTGTCTCGGTGTGTCTGTGTGCGTGCTTGCATGAATGCATGTTTGAGAGTGCAAACATCGTTTCTGCCCAAGCAAAAATGAGGTTGCACCATGTGTTTATGCAATTCAATCCCTTGCTCGTTGTAGGCTCTTTGAATAACAAGAATGGATGTCTGGACTTGAACAAATAATGTTGAGCGAGACAAGCCTAGAACACAGAAAACAAAAGGGCATGATCTCCCTGATATATGACTGTTAAGGAGGGGGGAGGGGGAGACAGTAGAGACCAGGTCTGCGAAACAAAAAACTTCCTGTCAAATGGTATATCCACAGGTTTGGGTCAGCGACCCAACATTGTGTAACTAAAACCAAACAACTACTAAACATAAAAAGGTCTAGAATAGGGCTGGGGATATAGCCTAATGGCAAGAGTGCCTGCCTCGGATACACGAGGCCCTAGGTTCGATTCCCCAGCACCACATATACAGAAAACGGCCAGAAGCGGCGCTGTGGCTCAAGTGGCAGAGTGCTAGCCTTGAGCGGGAAGAAGCCAGGGACAGTGCTCAGGCCCTGAGTCCAAGGCCCAGGACTGGCCAAAAAAAAAAAAAAGGTCTAGAATAGACCTCTCAGTGGATCACAATAGCTCAACAGCTATGTATATATGATCATATAAGACAAGGACAAGCAGACTCTATTGTTGACGTTATATTTAATGTTCTAGGTGAATTTCCTTGGGCCTACGCCACGTGGCTACTGTATACGTTTTTGGTACACCGGGTATTGTATATATGTCTACCTGATTTAGGGAAGGAAAAGAAAAGCGAGGGTGTAAGATATCACAAGAAATGTACTCACTGCCCTATTATGTAACTGTACCCCTTTTGCACAACACCTTGTCAACAACATTTAATTAATTAAAAAAGGAAAAACAAAAGAATGAATGTCTGGGGGGAAATGGCTGAAATATGGACCGTATTTGGTGGAAACACATTATCTGTAATTTCCCCCGAAAACAAAGCAAGCACACCTTTGGAAAATCTCTCCCTTGGCATACTTCTTTTCGCCGCCATGTTTTCTGCATCTCTCTCTCTCTCTCCATTTGTTTTGTGGCGCGTGTGGTGGTCTCTCCCTCCTCCCCCTTCTCCACTCTCCATCCTCCATCCACCCGCCATCCCTCCACCCGGCCGCCTAGACTCAAGTTGGGCAGAGATCCCGCGGGACCTGTATCCATAGCAACAGACAGGTGCGATGTGGTCACGTGGCGCGCCTACTGGAGAGAGAGAGGAGTTAAAAGGCAAATTCGGGATGTGAAGGTGGTCATCTCAGGTAAAAAGTCATCTTGCCAAGTCCTTGTCTGACAACGACATCCCAAGGGAAGTCTGTCTAGACAGAGGTCACGTGACATTCAGGGCATTGAGGAGGAGGAGGGAAGGGGACAATTTGAGGGGCAAATACGCTTGGGTACCCCCTGTGGCCACGGCACACAGACTCAGTATTTGCGTTTGCATTAAGTTAAATGGCAATGGTCTGTGGCCTTCTCTCTGGGCGACTCTTCTTTTCAGGCCAAATATTTCCATTTTACAAAGCCTTCCCTGAATGAGCAGGTTGTTTGTTTGTTTAACCTCAGTCATCCCTCTGACTTTGTTTACCATTTATTGCCCTTCCCACTAGATTGGCTTTCTAGGCTGGTGGGCGGGGGGGGGGGATTGGACACGCGTGTTGAGTGTCGTGTCTCGTGGTAGCGTAAGAAACAGAGGCGCGAAGGCACACCTTCATTTCTCGATCCCCGAGTAGTCTTGCTGAAGGACGGCATCACTATTCATACCACCTCGCCAGTATTTGAATATGAATCAGGGAAATCTTGTAAAACGTCATCCCTACACGCTTCCCGCACATCTCCCAGTAAAACCTGATGTCTCTCTGAGACATGGCCGAATTCCACCGAATTAAAAACACGTGGGATGGATCAGACTTCACTGCGTAGTACGCAAGAAGACGCCACAGGTAAAGGAAGGGGCGTGGCTCCCGTTCGTACCGCAGGCCCCGGGGAGACTAACGGGGCTCCGCTCCTCACGAGGCTGGAAGCGGTCACCCGGGGCTGCCCCTCGCCCGGACACTTCCATCCACCACAGGTCACTGGGCCTCCGGAGACCTCGGACTTCGAGTAGGCACTGGGAGACTCGCCGCGGTGTCTCTCCCGTTATTCGAAGGCTCTAGTCTTCTCTGACATCTACCCACCTGCTTCTCTTTCAATCAGACAATTCTCTTTTAAGGTATAAAGGGTAATTTGTCTGCCCGGTTGGACGACCTCAGCAGGAAATGTTTGAGGGAGGGAAAGGAGGTGGAAGGAGGAGGGAAGATGGATGGATGGATGGATGGATGGATGGATGGATGGATGGATGGACAAAGAGATGTATGAATGGATTAGAGCGGCCAATTCTCAATGATTCAAGTCCATAGGAAAGGACTAGGCAATCAGGAAGAAATGGCAGGGAATCACATCTACATTCTCCAGTCGTTCCTACTCTAAGCCAGAGACTACATAGTAAAGCTAGACTAAGGAGTGTCCATTGACAAGGCAAACTCATAGAGGCACTGGGGATTTGAACTCATAGAGCGCGTAAGCACGAGGCCCCTGGGCTCATCTCATCTTTACTTTTTCCTACTCCCAGATGCGGGAGCCTCATAACTGTCATTAGCTACTCAGGAGGTTGAGATCTGAGGATCGTGGTTCAAAGCCAGCCTGGGCAGGAAAGTCTGTGAGACTCTTATTTCCACTGAACCACCAGAAAACCGGAAGTGGCGCTGTGGCCCACGGTGGTTGAGAGCGCTAACCTTGAGAAGAGGAGCTCAGGGACAGCACCCAGGCCCTGAGTTCAAGCCCCACGACTGACCCTCCCCCACCCCCAAATTATTTTATTTCGCTAAGGCCTGCTCTGTAAGATGGACCTTCTCGGACAGCACTTCCCTGTTCTCTAGTTCTCATTCCCAACTAAAATGCCACACTTGCGTCGTCTTTGTTGTTTTGTTTTTAATTTAAATCATGTCCTAAGACACGTCTGCTTTCGGGGGCATCGTACGGAGTCGACAGTTTGCGCTGTGGTACAGCGTGGAGAAGCGTGTGTTTGGGAAACAGACACATGAGCCCGGCGCCCACACACAAGTTGTAGTCACTTACAGAACCGGGGCACACCTTACAGCGAGCCTAGCCTCGGGCCAGGAGAGAAACTCGAGCCTAATTAGATGCTTTCTCACTCTATTTAAACGCCTTCAATGCCCCCAACTTCAAATACTTGCTTGCATCTGGGAAGACTCTAGAAAGAGCCACAGTAAACAACGGGAGTGCTTGCAACAGCTACCCTGTGTTAGTCAGAAACCCGGCGATTGCACAGTGCCTCGGCATAGGATACACGCATACACATACACACACACACACACACACACACACACACACACGTATTTTTAACCCATTTTAGTACTCAGTATTTTCACCAAAAAATTAAAAAAAAAATGTCATACACTATTAGGATGGCAAGCAAACTTAGTGACGGTCTCTCTAGCCAGACACTTTTGATACCCAACTCAGCAACCTGAGGAACAGAAAGGCAGGTGACCGAGGCTCCGCAGGCCCCTGGGTCACGGAGTCAGCGCCCTTCCTTGGCCAATCAGATGTATTCTGACGTCCGAATAGGCAGGAGATGTAGACTAGAGAGCCATGTGGAGTTTGACCCAGCACATTGGGCGGGTTTGGAAACCTAACTGAAGGACGTTGTCGGCGTAAAGAACCCCTGAGGAAACGCACTTAAGGACAAGAATGAACAGCCGCCCTTTTCAAATAAGCAGATTACCACATTATCTCTCACCCCAGGGTGGCCGTGGCAAAGGCTCTATTCTGGTTAGTGGGGTTTCTTTGGTCCTGGTCATTCCATTTTGATCTTTGCATCGTTTATAAAGGAGTTGCACGTGGACACGGGCACCTCGCTTCCTGTCACCTCTTCCCTCCCTGCTCTTGGTCTGTTCTTGCTCATGGCTCCCAAGCTCACGGCTTATAACCAACCCCTGTGGTCTCTTGACATGCAAGAGGATCTGCTCACGGGACCTTCCAGAAACCACCTGCCCACATCCGCCCTCGTGTTCCTGAAGCTAAGAACGCCTCAAGAAGAATCCACCATCTCCACTTTCCCAAAGGCAGAAGAGGAAAAAAAGACCAAACAAAACTCAAGTGATGTGTACACAGACACCAAGCTCCTTCCCGCGGAAATGGCCTCCATCTCTTCCTCCCTAGATAAAGCGTCTCCGGGGGCCTGTGCCGTGTCCCCCACAGGGGCGGCAGAGCCTCGTGTGTTTCTGTTTGGCGACTGCCACTCGTCCCAGAGGAAGGGATCTGACGTCTCTCCCACGTCCGTCCGTCTCAGAACCACCGAGTGGAGCACGGGCAAACACCACGAGTGCACCCCGCTTTTTTTAAGATTTCCCTGGCGAAAGATCAAAGAAAGAAGAGGAAGGGGAAGCTCAAGATAAGGCTTTGAAAACACACGCACACAAACACACACACACACACACAACACGATGCACAAGAGCCTGGGAAAGGGAAAGTCTGTTTGCAGTCCACACAGCTTCCCCACAAAAGCCGTCTCCATAGAAACCAGGCTGCGGGCCTGGCTGGCTTTCCAGGAGCGAAAGAAAGGGACCAGCTGTTACAGGTGCTGAAAACGGACTTCCAGTCCAGACCCCCCCCCCCCCGCATCTCCCCAAGAAAGGGTCCAGAAAGGAGGCAGGCAGCCATGCCTGGCATCTGAAATAAGTCGACAAGGGTCCAGCGTGAGCCCCCAGATCAGAATCACGCTTGCAAAACCAAGGGAGAGAAGAAATGAACTCCGCTCCAGACATCTATCCCCTACCAATTAAAGAAAGGGGCGGATTCGGCCCCGGCTCAGACAAGAAGGACACTCAGATCGTTTCCTGATTCCTACCTGGAAACTAGGAAATGCCTAACTAAAGTATATTATCTATCGGTACAATGCATGCCCCCAAATAATGAAAGTCTAAAACCCAGCAATTATTCCTGCATGAGAACATTGGGAAAGTTAATGAAGAATGAATTTATCCCGATCTATCATCAGCTCTGTTGGAGGGATGATTCTGACTATAAATCAATTAATTGCTACTTAAAAAAAAAATTATTATGCTATGTTCTCCATCGATATAACAAGGTTAGGGCCTGAATGTAGGCTAAGACCATAAATAGATGAGTGTGAAACTTGCCACTCAAGGTAATTATTCAACATTCCTGGAGATTAAAAAATTATTTTCATATACTTCATTTTATTTTATTTTTTTTTCAAATTTTTATTATCAAACTGATGTACAGAGAGGTTACAGTTTCATACGTTAGGCATTGGATACATTTCTTGTACTGTTTGTTACCTTGTCCCTCATGCCTCCCTCCCTCCCCCATATACTTCATTTTAAATCAGGAATTTAAACTACTTGGTTCTGATAAGAGGTAAGCTGTTGGGGCATATGATTAGAATTTCAAGCTAAGCTCATATTCATTTTTTGCATTTCCCCAGTAGATCATACAAGGTTGTGGACAGCATTTATGTGTGTGTGTGTGTGTGTGTGTGTGTGTGTGTGTGTGTGTGTAGATCGCATTGTACTGTATTGAGCAGGTGGACCTCAGAGGCCGGGACTCAAACGCTGCACCCTGACTCAGTTGCTCGAATTACAAACAAGGGTTACCACACCCAGAGAGAATCTGACTCTATTTCACTAAGAAAAGAGATGGTTTACTACTGATGTAATTCAGATTATCTTAAGTGTATCTGTAGTCAACAGGAAAGAAGCAGTCTGCGGTGGAAAACAAAGACTTGGGAGTATTTTTTTTCACAAAATTCATAAATAATTTTCATAGCCAAGTGATAATTCAATACATTTATGCAAACATCTTCAATCCTTGCTAAATATCTTAGTGGTGTATTTCAGATTGAATAGTTTTACTGCCTATTTTTCTTTGTGTTTTCTTCTAGGGTGTGTATATATGTATGAAAACAAGTTAATTCTTATCCTTGAAGTTGTCTTTATTTTTATGATGTCCCTTAGACCCGTTTCAAAAAAAAAAAAATCCAAAGACACTCATGGGACAAAATTAGTACTACTTCTCTGAATTAAGAGTGTTGGATCAATTTTACAGTTGTTTCGTGTTTTTTTTTTTTTCTCTCCAGAGAAGCAGGAAAATGACACAACATGACCCGATTACGAGGAATCGCTTTTTGAGGCGATCTGAGCCCATTTTACCATCAGTAATTTCATCTGCATGCTTCATCTTGTTTACCCAAAGGATGTCATTGTGAGAAAAGATGGAGAGATAAGAGGTGAGGCAACAAGGTCAGCAAGCATGAGGTTTCGTTTATCAAAGTTTCCTGCGAAGAAGGGAGATGAGAAAAGTAAGGTCACGTATAGACAAGAGAGAAGGGAAAGAAGGACTCGCCTGTCGGAACCGCCGACGGAGCTCTGTGGACTGCACCTTCGCGCTGGCTGGGTGGGAGATGGGGGGTCTCGTGGGTTTGTTTTTTTCTTCTTCCCGGGCTGGGATCTCGGCTCCTTGAGTAGCTAGGGTTACAGAAGTGACCCGCCGGATCCTAGCTAGGCCCTAGTTTTGATCGGTTGAAATCACCCTAGCTAGTCAGTGATGGCTTTACACTCGAATGTCAGGCGGGTTGGCAGCATTTTCAGGAGTCACGATCAGCCCCTGTGAATTCACCAGTACGACACCCAAACAATAATCGGATGACTATTTTTTTTAACGCATTTGGAGAAGGAGAAGAAGAGGAGGAGGAGGAGGAGGAGGAGGAGGAGGAGGGGGGGGGGAGGAGGAGGAGGAGGAGGGGGAGGAGGAGGAGGAGGAGGGAGGGGAGGAGAAGAAGAAGAAGAAGAAGAAGAAGAAGAAGAAGAAGAAGAAGAAGAAGAAGAAGAAGAAGAAGAAGAAGAAGAAGGCGGCCCATTATTTCCACCTCTGGCAAAAAAAATAAATAAATAAAAGTAGAATTAGAAGAGTATTCAACACATGCTCTTTCTTTTTTTTCCCCCCAAAGCAAGGTAGGTTTCCATCAAAAAAATGGGGACTTTTCAAAGGCATTTTTGGAACCTTTGTCCTGTTCTCCTTCTTACTGGAAGCGCTAAAATGTAGGGAGGGCGGTGTCTCCGAGGGAAGATTCAGTGTGAAGGTAGAAAGGACAGTTAAATTTGTAAAGTGTGAAATCAAGGCATTTTGGTATTCTTTCCACGTTTCTCTCTCTCTCTCTTTTTTTTCCTTCTTTTTTTTTGTGCCTCCACTGAGTTTCTCACCTAAAAGCTTGTGAGGAAGCATCATGCGCACCTGCGTTCACGCTTGCAGCTTCTGCGTCAGGCTCTGGGATAGAAACAGTGCCTCCGCCCCCAGCTCCAGTCAGAAATGTTGAGAAAGTTAGCACCGTGCCATTATGGTGAGGCTCAGCTCCCGCAGGCACCAGCGCTGGGTTGACAAACTTGCAATTCCCTTTTTCAGCCCGGGGAGGGGGGGGGTGGGAAAGGTTCCGTGGATAATTTCCTAATTAAGGAACTTAAAGTCGGGATTTACAGATTCCGCGAGGACTTTCCAATTCAAATACTCTTCAGGTTTTGTTGGGGGGCGGGGGGCGTTGAGTTTTGTGTTTTGTCTCTTTTTCTCCCTTTAATCGTCTTGAGAGAGAGATGGGAGCAGGGAGAATTCTCCACCTCCCCACGTTTGCGATACAAGCTTGGCCTGGCACGGTCGGCATTCATAAAAATAGAGCTGGGAAACGCTGCCAGCCCGAAGGAGCTTTTGCCAGTCACAAATATAGAGCCAAGTGTGAAACGGTCGCACTCAGCCTCGGGTTCTGGAGTTCTCGCTTCCAGCCCTAACTTTGAGAAGACGCCTCTGCCCCGGAGAAGTTGTCTCCAGTGCTATACTCACTAGCCACCACGCGGAAGGCGAGCTAATGCACCCTGCGGGGGTGGGGGTGGAGGGGGATTGTGGGGGTTCAGGAGGGGGGAGATGTGGGAGATGGTCAGGGAAGGGGGGGACAGGGGTCCTGTCTGAGACTCGAGTTGCCGGAGACTCCCAAGACTTTCATGTTCTCAGCAACGTGGGAAACACCAGCGGCCGGAACCATCGCCATCCCGGACGCTCCTTTCTATTTGTTATTTATTTTCGTAAGTGTGGAGGGCTTTTTTTTTTCTCTCTCTCATACACCAAGGAGTCCAAGAGAATGTCAGCGATGAAAACATAAACGAGAAAGCAGGTTTCCTGGTGCGCTGCTGCTTCGCTTTCTGGACTTGTTCTCCTTTGGCCCGCACGGGGTGGGTGGGGGAGCCCGAGGGGGTGGGTCGAGTCTCTGGGAGGAAGATTTGGTCTCCTCGCTTACTCGCCTTTTATTTTTCTGTCTTCTGTTCCGCCTTGCTACTGCGGATGGAGCCCTCGCCTCCATAGTTCCAGTCCTGGCGTTTTACGCAATCTAACTGTCAACCTCATGGCTCCATTTTTGTTTTTTAAACCATGATCGGAAATAGGGCCAACAGTTCACGTGTAATGTGCACGTAACGTGAAGTCCCAATACCGGTTTTCTTTCTATTTGCTCCGTGACATGACGACCAATACTAAGTCAAAGACTAGTTAATGGTTGGAGAACCAGCGGGGCAATGGACAGCCGCACCGTCCACAGTGCTCATCTGTGAGCCAAAGCAGGCGCAGAGAAGTGTCCTGGGCAGTTTTTCCACGGGTCTCTTGTGTTCAACAAATGGTACCATTAAAATCATGATGGTATGAACACTGCCCCCCCCCCCCGCAACAGACTTCTCTAGAAAGGATACCCAGTACCGCGGAGGAGCCTGGTTCTTGCGTGGCGATTTTCTTCATAGTTATTTTATTATTTGTTGGCCCTATCAGGTGAGCGGCGGTGACATTTTCCTTTTAAGGAAAGGGATCGTGGGCTGGGGATATGGCCTAGTGGCAAGAGCGCCTGCCTCGTATACATGAAGCCCTGGGTTCAATTCCCCAGCACCACATATATAGAAAACGGCCAGAGGTGGCGCTGTGGCTCAAGTGGCAGAGTGCTAGCCTTGAGCGGGAAGAAGCCAGGGACAGTGCTCAGGCCCTGAGTCCAAGGCCCAGGACTGGCCAAAAAAAAAAAAAAAGAAAGAAAAGAAAAGGGATCGTTTCTATTTCCACCCATGTGGCACAAAACCCCACCCTGCTCTCCTATTATGGGAGAAAATTTCAATCCAATTCCGAAATGGCGCACAGCCGAGGAAATCTCAGTGCGGCTCACCCCATTTTCTGATGCCGACTTCAAAGAAGAAAATAACTGAGGGTTTTTTTGTGTTTTTTTTTTTTACCTCCCGGGAAATGCATAATAAAATATTAAGGCAGCATTTGGTAGTATCTCAATAATTTAAGAACAACAGGATTCATAATTTTTTTTTTAAAAAAGGAGTAAAATAGGAATCAATACAATCCAAGCCTTACAAAATAAGGAAAGGATTTTTTTTTTCCCCTCACCAAGGCTCAAAGACTATAGAGAAAAATCTACTAATCATCTCCAAGAGGCTTGACATGATTAAATTCACGGGGGTCCCCTCAGGTCCCCCCAATCCTGTGCTTGGTATAAAAAACACTGACTTGGATGAAAGCACTGAGAAAAAAGCCAGGGAAGGGGCACCATTGTCCACAAAGAAATGCGCTTGTTACCTGACTCCGGTAACTGGGAACCCCCTGTACAGCACCTTTACAAGAATCATTCTAACAATGCGCCAAGCCAACAAACAGAAAGCTTACAGAAGCATTTACCAGAGTCGCCGGTCCCCCCGCTCCTCTAGCCACTGCGCTCCTCACGATCTCGCAAAACCATCCCCCCGAGACGCGGTGCCGTCCCCATTTCCAGGCGTGCGCTTCTGTCTGGGCACGACTCCATTTCTTCTATGCCGTACGGCCTTTCTCCCCGGCAACCTCGACACCACAAGGACTCTCGGGTGACACAGGAGCTCCTCCTCTTCCTCCCGCACCAGGCGAAGACGGGAACGCCCGCAGCTTTCCACCTTCACGCACCAAGGAAGGTGGGTAGACATCGGGACCAGAAACGATGCCTACCGGAAAGAGTGCCGAAGACTGGGTTCCCATCGCTTCCTAGGGAATTCAGTAGTTGGTCATTTAACAGACCTCGGATAGACGTGCCGCTAGGAACACGCCGAGGGCCGAGCTTCAGAGTGATAGGGTGTTTCTAGTGTTAGTGTCATTATATTTTCTTGGGGAAAACAATAGTCTCATGTTGTACCATTTACCTCTTCCATAAGTCCTGGCTCCAATAAAGAGCACAAATGTGGTATCGTTTCCGACATGGCTGGGCTCTTCCCTCCTTCTGTTATATTCATCTGTGTGTATGAATCGAAAGGAGAAAAAAAATACACAAAATACAGCTTGATCTCAGGCCCTTGGCAAAATAAACTCATAAAAATAAACCATTTAATGAACAATCCATCATTTAGCCGGGCACCAGTGGCTCGCGCCTCTCCGATCCTAGCTACTCGGGAGACTGAGATCTGAGGATGGCAGTTCGAAGCCAGCCTGGGTAGAAAAATCCCTTCTCTCCAAGCAATGGCTCAAAACCTGCAAGTGGCCCTATGGCTCAAGTGGCAGAGCGCTATCCTTAAGCAAAAGAGCTCAGGGACAGCACCTAGGCCCTGAGTTCAAGCCCCACGACCGGCATAATCATCATAATCATAATAAGTGAAAGCTTCCACCCGTGAACAGGACGGGCTTCCTTAACACGGACAGAGAGCTGGAGGAAAATCAGTGAGCTCGCTTGTTCCTCCTCAGACTCCTGCCCGCCTGCCGGGGCACCGGGAAGGCACAAAAGTGGCAGGAGAGACGAGGAAAAGCTACCGTCGCGGCGCCGGGCCAAGAGCCATCCCGGCTTCCGCGGAGTGCCGTAGAACACGGTAGAAACGGCTCATCGGATCGGTCCACGAGGCGGCAGACGGTAGGAGAGGGGGTGCCACCCTTCCGCTCGCCACCCCACCCGGGATGACCAACAAGCCGCCGTGCCCAACTTCCTTCCTGGAGCTGGAGTCTTAGCCGACGTGTGTCTGGGCCGTCCCAGAACCGCGATCCTCCTTATTTCGGACTCCTGTGTCGCCACGATGAGAAGCAACGCGGTCGCCTCACCCAGCTCCCGCAGAGACAAAAGAAGCCGAAAGGGTCTCAGGAAGGCTTGGCCCGGGAGCCCCCGGCTGGCGTGTCCCCAGCTCTGTAGAATCGGGGGAACGCGAATCCGACCACAGAGTCCCCAGAGATTCAGGAAAAGCACAGCTCCTACCGGAGGGTTCTACTTCCGATCCTCCCCCGCCCCCCCCCCCGCAAGCAGGGCCTCCCGCACTTCTGGGGGATTGTCTTTTCCGTGCCAGCTTCCTCTTGGATTTCACCCTAGACTCCTATGGGAGGATCTGAAGTCAAGAGGGACACCTCGTCTCCTGTGCCAATCACTACAGCTTGCCTCCTGATAAATCTGGTCTTTTCTACCAGAGGAAGATAAGGCGAGAGCCGATCTGCCTTGACCTAATTCCTAATCCTCCCTCCCTCCCTCCCTCCCTCCCTCCCTCCCTCCCTCCCTCCCTCCCTCCCTCCCTTCCTTCCTTCCTTCCCCCATTCTTCCTCTTTCCTCCCCTCCCTCCTTCCTTTCCTCCTTTCCCCTTCCTTCCTTCTTCCCTGCCCTGCCTTTCCCTCCCGCAGAGGAGAAAGAGAAGCAGCACTCAGAGCCGCAGCTTCTCAGAAGCCATTGCTTCTCTGACAGCTACTAACAGACAGGCTAAATCTGGTTAGGAACAGATTTCTACCTGACTCATTCCGCTGAGAGCCCAGAGACGGCTGAAAAGCAAACTCCTGTTGCGATGTCTTGTAGAAGAAACCTCCGATCTCATCCAAAATGCAAGAGATTATCGCTCACGAGGGCTATAAAAAGATGCAAGGCAGGGAGAATTTCCGAATTATTGTAGGTGGGAATGACAAGGTTTCTGGTGGTTCACTATTTACCAACATTGATAACTATTATTTTACTTACTGTCAATTTTTTTTTCTTAAAAACCAGAAAATGAAAAATGGATTAACATGAAACAAGCAGACGAACCCGTTGAAAAGAAAGGAAATGTGATTCAATCTCTTTGGAAGGGGAGAATATTTTCAGGCTCCAGGATTACAGGAAATACAACATATGCAAATGCATGCATGGATTGATGAGGATAATTTGCATTTTTACACACTTCCCCACAAATGTCCGTCCCAAAGGCTTCTAAGAGGGTAAATTAAATTTCATGGCTCTCCTCCAAGGACATATCTGTTGTTGTTTATTGGAACAGAGGAGGAAATTGAGACATAAATCGGGAGTGAGCCAAAAATTAGTCAGGTCAATAGGGAGCATGAAAGATGGAACTCAATTCTGAGCTCCAAGCACTAAACCACATTGGCATCTTACACGGTGGTCAAGAGGAGGAGGAAAACATGAAGTTCCTTCCTATGTTCTTCAACGCTTTTCGTGCTAAAAGGTGCCACGTATGGAACAAAGTCCAGCAGAAATGACATTTCTTACGACCCCGTCACGGCGTTTTTCACCTGTTTACCCTCTACGTAGGCAGGCTTGGCTAGAGCTACCGCCACTCAACAGACAGCCTGCCACCTGCGTCCCCAAACCTCATCCCCACCTACAACGAACTCCGGCCAATAAAAACTTAATACCTGAACAGAAAAGAAGCAACCACAAAGGAAAACGCAAACTCGGGGTGCCTAACACTTTCCCCAGCTTTTACACACTAGGATTTTGGATCTTACAACCCACTAGAATCTTCTTGAGGTGACCAGAATTGGGGACGGAGGGAGGGGGGGAGAGTTAAGTGAGGAAAACAATCCATCGCTACCAAGAAGTCCAGAGACTCTTACCACTGAATCAGAATATCCACACGAACAGATGGAAGGGACTTCTTAGTACAGATTGAATCACGTTTGATAGGATTTTATTTTCGTGATTTTATTTTAAAACACACACACACACACACACACACACACCTACATAGAAATGAAGTAATTTCTTGGAGGCATGTATAGGGCCGCGTTTAACTCCAGTGCAGGATTGTAACCGAGTCCCACACCCTAGAGACACAGTTCATTCATTCTTGTACGGGAACTGGATTCCTGTCTCCAAGACCTGCAGCCCTTCCAATACACTTAACACGGTTGGAAAGCTGAGCCAATTGAGCAGGAGAGGAAACAAAGAGCAGAGAAGGACACCACCACCGAACCAGATCCACCCCAACGGACAGCTGGCGGGGGGCGCCATGGAAACCGGAGGAGAGGCTGGTGTCCTAGGGTCGGGTCACGGGGGCAGGGTCACAGGGAGCTCCTGTGACATCATGACCCAAGACCAGAAGATCCACTAACCTACTGTCCCTGCCCCTTCCTCTAGGAACTCAGGCCTGCCCATCACCTGGGGGTGGGACTTCCCTTCCTCCACCATGAAGACAAGATGGCGCCCGTTAAACCCAACTCCCTATCATCTACCGCATGGCCAAGATGGCGCTGGTTAGACCCAGCGTCCTTCCTTCGTCACGACCCCGGCTTACAACGATGGCAAGCTTTGCTAAGAGAATGGCAATGGAGGTGCCATCCTTGGACGTTCTTACCATAACTAGACTTAGTCTAGAACTTTCTTTTTCTCCACAGCTAAAGTTACGACCCAACCAGTTAATGGATTGGCCACTTGATGAAACCGTGTTGTTGTTAATCCATCACTGAGCTTCCAGCCAGTGACGTGAACATGAATATATGATCTGAGGGGGGGGAAAAAAAACCCAAAACAAGGCAATCAAGAGGATCTTATCCAAGATTTGCTTTAAGAATGTGAAACGTGTAATGATTTTTAAAAATGGAGAATAGAAGCTTCTGATTCCCACAGGAATATGAAGCCAGACGGTTTCGCTACGAGACACGCATTGTATGCCGTATCTTCTATAGACTAGGAAGTGATTTCAGAGAGTGTCAGCCACGTTCCCAAGGTCACAGAGCGAGCCGCGGCCGCTGGAACCTGACCCTGGGCGGATTCCCCGCCTTCCGTGAGGTGTTGTGTGTGTCAGTCGGCTAGGCTGGAACTGTGTCGCATACAAAAGCAATTCGGGACCTTCATTTCCTGCATTTACATCTCAAAAGACTCTACGATAAAGAAATCATTCGCGATTGCCAGGTAAGAGCTTCCGCAAGCAAGAAGCGCAGGAACCATTAAGGAAGGAAGGAAGGAAGGAAGAAAATTCACCAGCTCTAAATTCCCCCGTATTAGACGGCCACAAAAGACACTTAAGGTGCCGGCATTAAAAAGCAGGCTGTCTAGAATTTCTGCAGTTTGCAGAACTTTGCATTTTAAAGGGAACCGTTGCCTGGGACATAAATCAGTCGAGTCTATGAATTATGAAAAGACAAGGCCCCCTTTATTTGTGTCTGTATTACTAATAAATTTGTGATTGGCCTGGGAATAGCGATGTCTCTTTTGATGCCTTCCACCTCCCTGGGTGTGTGTGGGGGGGGGGGAAGGGAGGTTTGTTTTTCTCTGGGAAGCAGTTACTCTATATGCGCCACTTCATAAGTAGATAAATCGTTTGCCTGAACGTGAACTGAAGAAAACTGCTTTCCAATTTCTTTCCAGTGTGTATTTCGAAATAATGTCACAGTTCCAGGATGGCCAAGCCAAGCTCTTCTGCAGAGAGTCCTTGCGGGAGTCTATCTGTAAAATACATTTTCGCCATACTCGAGACAACCAGAGCAGCGTTCCGAGGATTTTTATTCTTCATGAAATCAGGCAAGCTCAAAGTCTAAAGGATTCTTTATAGCGAGATGACATTGGGGAAAGGCGCGCATCTCTGGGCGGAAGCTGGGACTCGACCATCTTCCACTGGATTGGCAAAACAGGTTCTCCCACAGTCCAGCTCCAGGGAGATCAGTGGGAAACTTCCCAGTTAATACCACAGCCCCGCCCGCCCAGGAAAGCCATGACCCTGGGCTGGGAAACGCGGGCTGGCCTGTCTGTCTGTCTGTCTGCCTTTAAGAGGTTAAATTCCACTACTCAGGTGACTTCACCCCCTAGGGCACTTGAAGGAGGGGGCTTAATAGATCTCATTCATTTCTGCTTTAATGTCTTTAAGAAGGACTTCTAGCCCAGAATAGAACTGGAAAGCAAACCCTCTCCCTCTCTCCTCCCGCCCGCCCTCCGGAAGACCAGCTCAATACGACGAAGACGACGGTTCAGATAATGCCAGCTGCCCTCACTGAGACAGTCTCTGACCACGGAGGGGGCTGAACCCCTCACAATGGGGGAGGGGGCGAGAGGAAAAGAGGGGGAGGGACTTTATATAAAATAAGAATCATTTTCCAGGGTCATAATTCTTCAAAAGATGGGACGGTCCCCTCCCTCCCTCCACCCATCCCCCCGCCCCCCCCCCCCACCCCGGTTTCCTCCCTCGTCTTCAGAGTCCCCCAAAGTTATGGAAAAACACATGTCAGAGAAATTATGCAGGAACTAGGGCTGGTTGGAGGGGAGGATTAAGGAGCCCTCTGGGTTCTCGTTGAGCCCTGAGGTTATGATATTGTGAGATCAGAACGTTCCAAGAGAGCTTTAACATTATTAGGACACGGAAAGCGTTTCTATAAAAAGTGATCCTTTTATTAAGTTTGGTTCGTATTACACAGCAAAAAGAAAAAAATATATATATATGAAAAGGAAGTCTGGAGACGCAGTTCTGTTCCAAGGTTTGCAATAAACCCATCCATTCATAAATTCAAAATTATGGAGTGGCTGCGAGGTGCCAGAAACTTACACCAGAAGGAGTAAAGCAAAGGCTGCTGGCCACGACGCGGCTGGACGGTAGAGACACGCAGAAAGGGAGGGAGAGTGCCGGGAAACGCAGCGGTGAAGGGAAGTGTGAAACACGACATCCGGATGGTCGTGAAGAGTCCCGTTTGCCAGTGCTTGGGTCTGAGTCGCGGAAAGCTGCAGAATGTTCACCTGGGGCTGGAGTTGATGTTGAGAGGCATCCAGAGCAACTTGGGATTTCCTTAACAGGCAGCCGACCTCCGAAACAACTCGAATCCAGGACATGGATCACCCCTCTCAATGGGAATTGTCAACGTCTGTTGAACTCTGACCCGTGATGGGTCCAAACCATTTAGGAAAAAATAATGCATCCGCATGGAAGCTGGGGGTAAAAGTGAGGCCATTTGATGGGGAAAACTACACATACGTGTGTGTATAAGTACTTATAAATACATGTTTATATATGTATTTGTGCTTGCATGAATATATACGCAGAGTTGAATTAACATACTGCCACCTACTAAACACTCCTTAAAGGATGAGAAATGGGACTGAGGAAGTGTAATAGGAAACGTGAATCTGATCAAAAATACATAGTACACATATAGAGAGATACCATCATCACGAAACTCTTGTGTACTACTCATTTATGCCAATGGAAAGATAGGGAAAAAAAATATTAGAAGATCAACACAAAAGACACAACTCCCAAACCAAAGTTCTGGAAAATCAACAGCAG
Source organism: Perognathus longimembris pacificus (assembly GCF_023159225.1). NCBI lineage: Eukaryota > Metazoa > Chordata > Mammalia > Rodentia > Heteromyidae > Perognathus > Perognathus longimembris. The sequence goes on from NC_063186.1 coordinate 1,881,066, forward strand.
AGAAAACCGAGAAATTTACAAGAGTTGATTTCGAAACAGTGCCCACAATGCAAAGGTATGAGTTTCCATATTGTAGTAAGACTGTGATGGCTGGGTTCTGAACAGTTATTGTGGGAGACAATAAAATAGCCCCCAAGCTGATGAATAGGAAGGATACCTTACAGTTCTATTTCTCAGAGAGGTAGAGGCCCAAGGCCAAAATCCACCCAATAAAAGCTTCTAAATTCACCTGATGAGGATGAGGTGAGAGGGAGAGGGAGATGGAGCATGGCTAGTTGTTGAAAGTTTCGGATCCATTCTATGCTTTCTGTACATGTGTTGGCTAGACAAGAAGTAGGAGAAATAGACAAGTTCAGAATAAGCAGGTGGATGGAGGAAGAGCACAATTTGTTTCAGGGTCAGGGTTCGGGGGTCAAGGTTCAGGGGCCAGGGTTCTCTGCAGCATGGTAGAGTCACACACACGTAAACGACTTTCAAGTGCAAAGTCAGACACAGCTCTCGGGCCGGATCCGCTGTGTGGTCTTGGCCAAGGACATGGTAGGAGGCGGGTGACGTCAATGGATTGTTAATGAATTTTGCTATTTATCTTTGTTTGGTGTTTGCCGAAGTCGATGAAGATAAGCAGTCGAGATGATGCGCCCAGGGTCCTGGCTGACGCTATTGAAAATCTAATTTAAAGGTTCTCCTCCTCCGAAAGCATATTGGAATTCTAAAGCGGAGGATCGCTCCCATTACCCAGGACAGCGATAATTCAAAACATCGCCAGGAGAAGCAGCGTTGCTTAATTGCTTGTCAATAGGCCATTATTTAACATTATTTACCCCAGATCAAACCTGCTCGGAGATAACTGTTCGTGGTTTTATTAGCTGCCATGACACGGCATCCCAATAAACCAAGGAATAATAAATCAAATCGAAGAGATTTGAACCACGGCATCTACTCTTTCTGGGCATCGAGGAGATACGTGTGATTGCTTTTTATTAAAATCCTCAGTAAGTGAGATAGCATTGCTTGGGGGCATAAAACTAAATTATCTGCTGTTGCTCTGAATACATTCTCTCCGTTGTGTGTGGGAAACTGGGCCCTCACTGGACTCCAACGCTGCAGGGTTGACACACTGTACCGGTGTGTTGCAGTTGTACCCAGGTCTGTAATAAGACTTAGAGATTAGACTTAGTCTGTCTTTGCATCATCATTCAAAGCCAAGCACTAAGCCAATACTGTTCCACCATAATGTGTGGAATCCACCATGACTTAATGGATGGATGGTTGGGTGGAAGATGGATAGATGGTTAGCTGAATGAATTATTGGACAGACAGATGGATGGTTGGATGGATGGATGGGCCGATGGATGGACCAATGGAAGGACAGATTGCTACATGGATGGATGGATGGATGGATGATTGGATGGATGGATGGATAGATGGACAGATGGATGGATGGATGATTAGATGGATAGGTGGATGGATTATAGAATGGATGGATGGTTAGATGTATGAATTATTGAGTGGATGGATGGATAGATGATTAGATGTATGAATTATTGGATGGATGGATAGACAGATGGACAGACCAATGGATGGATAGATTGTTAGATGGATGGATGGGTGGATGATTGGATGGATGGATTTTTGAATGGATAGACGGACGATTGGGTGGTTGGATGGAGGGATGGATGGATGGTTTGTTGGAAGGGAGGGCAGATTGTGGGATGGATGAGTGGATTGTTGTGGGATGGACTGTAGGATGCATGGATGGATTGTTGGGTAGATGGCTGGTTGGATGATGGTCATAGTTTTGGAGGATTGACTGTAGGTGTCAGAAAGATTGATCAGTATCTTCCTCTAATAACATCTCACATTGTTTTCCTTCTTATTTAGAAGCTCTTTCACCTCACCCTAATTCCTTCTGGCATGCAAGAATTTATGAACACCTGTCCCATGTAAGTAGGCCCTTAGGTATTCATCAGTTATACTTGAGATTTCTCCCGGTGTCCTCTACTGTAGGGAAGACAATAAGTAAATGCAAGAATACTTATGTAAGAGGTCAATGACACCATGAATTAATCACACTCCCTCCACCCTAAAGCAGTATCGACTTTAAGGTGTATCATCCATTGGAGAATAGTACTTTGAACAAAGTCCTTATAGTGACATGCGTTCATTTTTAAAGTAGTCGACAATAGCCTATGTTATTCCAGAGAGAAGGATGGCTGTGATAGAGCAAGTTATCAACTGGCCATATTTTTGAGATCTAGACACACATATACATAGATAGATAAATAGATAGATAGATAGATAGATAGTAGGTAGGTAGATAGGTAGATAGACAGACAGACAGACTGAGCGACCTACCTACATGTGTCTCTATATATCATATGTTCTACATGCAGAAAAAACAACTGCCATCCTTCGTAAGTCTGCCAATTACCCCAGGCCACTGGCAGAGCCAAACGTCTACCAGGTTAGGTCTAAGGATGGCGGCCCAGTTTTCCCAAGAAAGTTTCTGGAGGTAGCAATAGAACGGTCACCATCACGAAGATGAAGAAGCCAAGGCAGAGAATTTGCCGGCTCAAAGAACAGGACGACATACAGGAGTCTGTTTGGGGTGGTGGTGGGGGGGGCTCGCAGGCCTTGTCTCCAAACGGTGCCTTAGGAGAGCTGTCTGTGGAGAACGCAGGAGGAGGACCTCTCCCGGCTGGGGGGATGAGGGTGGACCTTCGGGGCCCGGCTGCTGCCTGGATGGCAGAATTCGTGCAGGCCCTTCTCTTGCCTGTGTGAGACTTTGCACCGTTCACTGCAGAGACCACCACTGAAGAACTGAGGAGACGGTCTCCCCGGAAGCCAGCAGCTATTTCCTGTGAGTTAGTGAGGCAGGGAAGCAGCACCCTGCTCCGTGGGAAGATGCTACGGGGTCCACGGCCATGTCGTCTGAACCCACACGGGAGTGGCGTGCGGGAAACGCAAGCTGGGCAGGCGGCCCTCCTTCCGGTTACTCCCCGAGGCTGTGAAGAGCGGGAGAATGCACTTTGACCGTACCGAGTGGATCCATTCTTGTCCGATCTCATCCAGGCTCTTCGGACTTTCTCCCAGGGAGGTTCGGGGTCTTTCTGTGGCTGCTGCTGCTGTTTTCCTTTTGGGACTATATATATTAAATATTATCAAGCTGAAATAATGGGTTTCAAAATGACTATTTCATACGCATACGTAAGGCATTGTGATCACATCGAACCAACATGACTCTCTCGGCCCTTCCTTCCCTCCCGTTCATCCCCTTCTTCTTTTCAAATAATGATCCTGTACTTACACATTGTTGCTGTTCTTTAAATCTAGATTCTGCATACGGGAGAAGAGCTATTTTTCCCCGAGTCTGACTTCCTTCACTTAACGTGGAAATCTTCGGTTCTCCCCATCTTTCTGCAGTGGTCATTTTCTTCTTTATGACCAAATAGTACTCCATTGTGTACATAGACGACATCTTCTTTGTCCACTTTTTTTGTTGATGGGCACTAAGGTGATTCTGTAATTTGGTTGAGTGAACAGTGTCACAATGAACGTGGCTCTTCAAATTACTGATACTGAATGTTGACGCTCATTCCTCTGTCTGACATCCATTCCTTTTCCATCTCCCACATTGCTGAGATTACAGTCCCGTGTCACGGGACTCCGCCTCCATGAATGGTTTTGAGCAGGTGGATGTTATGCCTGGGCACCATGAGTGATATGAAATCTCCTAGACAGAATCTCCGCGGCATGGTAGGAAGAAGGAACGGGATGAATTAAGATGCCTGCATTTGTGTTTCAAAGACTAACCATGACATTGGAAAACCTTAGCTATAAAGGCATAGAACAATCTATCAACTAACCGTATTGTTGAAACACACGGCTTACAGGAATAACACTCCTGTTATAAAATGCAATTGTCCACACTGACTTCAGATGCAACATTAACATCCTTTTCTTCCATTAAGGCATACACCTCAGCCCAAGAAGTCACTTATAAGAAACAATTGAAATCATCCTCTTAAGTAATTTTGCATTTTCTATATATGCCGATTCCTCTGTGTTTTTGAAGTGCCTGCACTTAATTCTATGAATAGACAATTAGATGCGATGCCTATTATAAAAGAATCCCATGGCTAAGCTAATGCACTACTAGCTGGGTTACCATGGAATTTAACTCTCAGTCACCGCACCCCAAAAGGGAGCTAGCAGCCTGCCCACTTACTGGAATCTCTCTTTATTTCTCCTACTGATCTTTTTTCATCCTTGTGAATGTATTTTAATAGCATTATAATTCCTTTAACAGCTGGATATCAGATATTGGCTCGAAGGTATTTTCTCACAGCCCGGGTCTTGATAAATGTAAAGAAATGATCTGGTTTTATTGACAGAACATCAAAGGTGAACTTCTGCCCTTGCTTTCCTTATATCCACAAATGGGCAGAAACCTTCTAAGTGCAATAATCAACGAAAGAACATCAGAGCGGGTAGGTAGGGCCGCTTGGCCGGTCCCTTTCTGGCGTGAGGCAACGTCAGTTGGTGTGCGTCTCCGACGTGTCTCTCACGACGGGCGAACAGAACGGAGCGTGCCTGGGCTGTCTGTCCTTATCTTGAATTCGGCACCTCCATTAGGAAATCTTCACGGCACTGTTGCGTGGGGACAGTTCGTTCTGCGATGTGCCCGGGCAGCTGCAAGTTGGATTGCTCCGATCAACTCCGCTGGAAGGGTTTCATGGAAAGCCAATCAAACAATCCACACGAATAGACGCGCCGGCCGTCCTTCCTTCCGAAGGAACAGACCGGTTCCTTCCGCTGGAGGGACGCACCCACGGTGCCTTCACGGTCCTGGAGTACGGTTTTTTTTTGCACTAGAGTGTGAAGACAAGTTCTCTCTTCGGCTTCCGCTTCCACAGCCCCACAGCAGCCCGAGTGGGTGTCTGCCCATCGTTTCGTCCTTGTCTGTATTAGCACACCACCAGACTTGGAGCAGTGTCAGAGAGCCGCTGCTCAGGGAAGGGGGGAAGCGAACCTGGAAGGACGTATGGCGACACGGCGCGACATCAAGGGGGACCCCGGATCTGCGCGGCCGTGGGGACCCCAGGCCACGGCCACGCGGAGCTGAACTTGGCCTTTGGCGGCCTGCTCGCGCCCATGTTGGTCTCGGGAAGTCAGCCAGGTCTACGGAGGAGCACGCATCTCTTCCAGCTCAGAGACGGGGGGGCCCAGACCCCCCCCCAGGGGAAGCCGGAGAGAAGCGGGGCAGCCTGGCGACCATGCTGGGAGAGGAGACCGACTTGACAAGTGAAGCCAAGGAGTTCCTCGCCCCTCCGCTCGCGCCAGCGGCCAAGGAAATGCTCGCGGAACCGGGCACCTGCTCCACGTGGCCTGGATCCCAGCATGGGATCTGCTAGCAGCCGGGGGGGGGGTGGGGAGGCCAGCGGGGACCTCGCCTAAGCTGGGGGGCGTTAGGAAAGCCCCCCAAACTGGCAGCCAAAAGCTCAGGCACGCACACACCAGCCCTCAAAATCACCAGGGGAAACCAGGGGTGGGGGTGGGGTGGGGATGATCTCAGCCTCCCAAGGGCCGGGCCCTGAGTTCAAACTGTGCTGTGCCGTTTGGGGGTGAGCCCCCTCAGGCCCAGTTCATCTGGCCCCCCCACACCCCTCGGTCCCGGTGACGGAAGCACGCGTGCCCCAGCAGAAGGCAGAGCCCATTACTCTTTATGGCGTCGGATATATATTTTCTCCTATCAGGGTACTTGTTTCCCGCGGGGCTGTTCAGCTAAGGAATATATTACAGCAATGTTTCTCGTTTAATTCTGCAAAGTAAGAGGAAATGAACATTCCACGGGCGATCATCACTGCAAGGGAAATAGAGCGATCTCGGCCATCACCTTAAAGAAAATAGAGCTATATACTTAAGATTTCATAGAGAGCTATATTTCCCTTGTATATATAGCTGTATTTCCTATGTAGAAGAGTGTATGGCCGTATTTCTTTTATGCAAGCTATATCCTATATTTCCTATAGAATTTATAGCTATGTTTCCTTTATATATAGCTATATTTCCTATATAGAAGAATATACAGCAGTATCTCTTTTATACAAGCTATGCTTCCTATATAGAATATCTAGCTATATTTCCTATATAGAAGAATATCTAGCTGTATTCCCTTTAGATACAGCTATATTTCCCATGTTTAAGAACACAGAGCTCTATTTTCTTTATGTATAGCTATGTTTCCTACCTATAAGAATATATAGTTGTATTCTTTTAAGCTTATGTGTAGGTATATGTGTGTGTATATACAGAGAGAGAGATTTTAAGGACATACATGTGCACAGGCATACACAAATACATGATGGGCTGGTAACTGAGGGGCAGCACGGAAGCAGAAGGTGAATAATTGTGTCTACACGGGAAGATAACCTAAGGCAGCTCTCTAAGAGCCGACAGCCACGCGAGGCGGAGGACAGGGAAAGACAGCGAGCACTGCCGAGGGTCACCCCGGCTAGGACGGTCTGTGTAAGCACCATAAAAATAAATGGGATCGAAGGGAAGCTGGCAAGCGAGAGGGGAAGGTCAGCGCCGGCACGTTCCCCGCACACCCTCGGGGCGGGGATTCTGCATCATTCCACACCCCGCTGCCTTTCTGCCTCGTAAAGGTGAATGTGTTTGGAACGCCGACTCCGTATCGATCTTTCCGTTCCTCGGGGCCCTGGAAAATGCTTCTGTGTGTCCAGCGTTATTTAAGAAGAAGACTTAGCAAAAAAATAAAAAAAATGGGGGAGACGGACGGACGAGGTGACCCCAATGAAGAAGCACCGCGCCCATCAGCCGACGCGCTGACCCGCAGCTCCTCCGTACAGCCGCTTAACCGCGAACCTGACACACGGAGAGCAGCGCTCAGCCGGCGAGCGTTCCTTCTGAGCGCCGCAAGCCTGGGCTCCACTCCCTGACCCCCACTCAACAAGCCACAGGGGAAGTTGCTGTTCGTGTTAAAGCAGGTGCACGCCCGTCATCCCGGCTGCTCAGGAGGCTGAGATCTCAGGATCGCGGTTCGAAGCCAGCCCGGGCAGGAACGTCCACGAGATTCTTATCCCCAGTGAACCACCGGAAAACCGCAAGTGGAGCCGTGGCTCAAATGGTAAAGTGCCAGCCTCGAATGAGATGGCATCTAGGCTTTGGGTTCAAACCCCAGTACCAACACGCACACGTGCACGCGCACACACACACACACACACACACACACACTTTCCAGCTGGTAAAACCTGCTTTTAGAAGACTACAGACGTTCCCTCCCCGGACTTGTGAGGGCTTTGGGCTTATGGACTAGAAATTAAACTCCACGAAGAAATGCCTCTCGATGCTTCATGCATACCCGGGGTCCCCGACGTCCTTCACCGACACTGGGGTTCACCAGCCCCTATTTTACCCCGAGGTCACCTGACTCAGCCCATCTAAGCTTCCGCGCGCCCAGGGCCCCCGGTACCCACTCAGGGGGAACCTTCCGGTCTCGTTAGCACGAATAACCACAAAGCCAGCGGCATCGACTTGGATCTGCCTTAGGGAAATAAAGAAGCAAATCCAACAGTGCAGCGATCCGTTGTCCGTCGGTGTGATCACAGCCATCAGGGCCCAGCCTGGCCAGGGAAAGGAGGGGGGGACTCTCCCCAGAACTGGTCACACAGAGCACACAAAGGCAACCATCTCTCCTCCTTTCTGCTTTGGTGGGGGGAGCAGGCACGTTTTCCTGACAGAGAGCGAGAGTGGCCCACACATCTGTTCTGTGTGCGAACACGCTGCAAGTTCACACCGCCCGCCAAGGAGAGGCAGCCATGTCAAAGTCATGATGTGATTCTCACACCGCCGGGGCGCCTTGATTATCGGCGCACGTGGAGAGAACGAGGAATGGAAATTCAAAACACCAGACAGACAGGGGTGAGGTGTTTTCCACACTCGGAGACCATTATTTTCTCTGAGTAAGGCCTAGATTCCCTTTCTGGGTTTGAGAAGTTGATTCTCACTAATCATAGGCCTGCAAAAAAAAATAGGAAGAAGATGCAATTTAATGTAGGTGAAACCATTCACGTATCTCTATACATGCATTCATATATTTTATATTGAATTAGAAACTATATTTTAATATTGGTGAGAATTTGAAGAGCCACGTTTTTTTTTTCTTTAAAAGTTTACCCCCTCTTTGCAAAGAAATGGCAAATTAGTCTCAATTCTGCAGGATAGGAGAATCTATTGCTGGGAAATGAAATGAGATAACCTAACTTTACCCAACTGATAGGCCTCTTCGGTCATGTAAAACTCGATGGGTCTTGAGAAACTCCTATGCTTTGTCATGCATCAAGCACAGAGTTCCAGGAATCAAGAAAAGGAGTAAACTCTTCAGAACTTAAACCGAGGAACGCGGAGACAAAGCTGGGAAGAAAACCAAGGTGGTTTCACCTGGGGCGTTCAGCGCAGCAGAATAATAATGATAATCATCATAACGTGCTCTATAATTTTCCATCTTATATTTCCTACGTAAAACAAAAGTGTGATGAATGCATCATGCCCACTAACACAGTCCCAACCCCATTCCTACCCGGGTACTGGAAGCCTCATCCTATTTATAAACACCGAGATGAGTGTTCAGAGCCCATCTGTCTCCTAGAAATGAGGCTCCAAATTGTCACAGTCCCTGCCTAAAAACAAAATATTCCACAGACGTGCCAAAAAGCCATCTGACACGATAGAAAGGCTGCCCTGTAAGATGCTGCTATTATTATTATTATTATGGACCAAAGAAATTGAGTTCCCTTAAAGTCCCTGTGCTGGATTCGGGAAGAGAAATGACCTGATTTGCAGGAGGCCCCTGCCCTCCTGTCCGTCCTGCACTGTCCGTGAGCAACACGTCCGCAAAGAGACCCCGCGGCCGGGCCGACGTTCCCCAACGTCCTGCTTCCTCGACTTGAAATACCATCTCCCACCCTGGCTTGGGAGAGAGAGTGTTCCTATCATCTCAGCTACTCGGGGGGGGCGGGGATAGAGGGGAGACCCCGGGCTGGCTACCACCAGAAGAGAGAAGAAAAATGAGTCAGGTGCCGGTGGCTGAGACCCGAGGGTGGCGGTTCCAAGCCAGCCCAGGCTAGGAAGGTCCGCGAGACTCTCATCTCCCATGAACCACCAGGAAGCCAGAAGGGGCGCTGTGGCTCAACGTGGTAGAGTGCCTGAGCAAAAGAGCTCAGGGACAGCGCCCAGGCCCTGAGTTCAAGCCCCAGGAACGACCAGATCAGATGCCATCGACCCTGAGCTTAGTTCCTGCGCTTAGTTCCTGGCATGGACATGTGTACACACACACACACACACACACACACACACACACACACACACACACACACGAATAAAAGAAGGGGCAGAGGGCCCTGTGAGCTTTGCATTTCTCCTAGCATGTCGGTGAATATTACGGCACTTATTTCCGGAAGCCCCGGGTAGCTATGGCTTCCACGTACAATTTTATACGTTGTACAAGTTCCTCGTGGGAGTAAAAGCTAGGTGGTTTTTTTTTGTGTGTTTTTTTAATCGCCTTTTCACCTCTCCTCCCATTCTTCTAAATGTTCTCGAGTCTGAGTGATTGAGAAATGCGCGCTGCGTCACTGGAATTGATCCAGATACTTCCATTTGTTGTGATGAAGTATTTTTAAAATATGAGCATTAGTTTGCAGAATACATGGGCAGAGCCTTTCAAGAGGATTGAAGTTTGGACTTATCACCACCACTCCCTCTCTCTCTCTCTCTCTCTCTCTCTCTCTCTCTCTCTCACACACACACACACACACACACACATACACACACACACTTGTCTTACCTGGGAGATGATACCATTGTTATAAAAACCCACACGATTTCTAGGGAAAATGCTGACATGAGCTAGGTGTCTTGTAGGAATTAGAATTTCGATTTGGCACAGACAAGAAATCCGTGTTAGAATCTTTCCTAAACCTACTATTCAAATGGTAGGTTTATTTTCATTCCACGTTTGCATGGCCATTTTGAAATCTTCCAGCGGAATATAAATACCCCACGGCGATGTGATGCATGCTTTGCCATCCGCGCAACCCTTCCACCGACTGCATCACCCAGGAAGCTCTTAGGGGACCAAGTCCTCAGCCCCTGCCATCCGAAGATATCGAGCATGTATGAGCCTGCTCTCCATTCGTTCGGAACACTGCAGTAATGTTGGACCCTGCACTGTGTTAGGAACTGAAATACACTAAGATATGTCCTATCTCAGCACTGAATTGCTCCCTTTATAGTTGATATTCTGTGTGACTGTTTCCCTATGAATGTGTAAGTTCTGGGTTTGTTGTTGTTGTTGTTGGGGGGGGTTGTTCTTTGTGGGTTTTGAACTCAGGGCCTGGATGCTGTCCTGAGCTTCTTTTGCTCAAGGCTAGCGCTCTACCACTTGAGCCACAGCACCATTTCTGGTTTTCTGGTGGTTCATTAGCGATAAGAGTCTCACGGACTTCCCTGCCCAGGCTGGCTTTGAACCGTGATCCTCAGATCTCAGCCTCCTGAGTAGCTAGGACAATAGGCATGAGCCGCCAGCACCCAGTTTTAAGTTGCTATTCTCTTTTCTCCACTTCCATCTGGAGAATAGCACATACACACAAACACACACACACACGCACACACACACACACACACAATTTAGTCAAGTCCTTCTCTGGACTCCAGCCTGCAAACCAACCACTTTTCAGCCAACCTCCTGACCGTGTGGACCGAGAGCTTCCTTCCCCACTGTGCAAAGCTTGGAGATGTCGCTCCCCTTGCTCAGGCTGCAAGAACATTCATGAACGCCACGCCGGTCGACGATAGATTCTTAGGCGGCGGTAGCCACCAGCTGTTCCCTCTCTCCACTGACAGCAGAACAAAGCAAAGCGAAAGGGACTCTCTTCCCAAAGGAGAGGAGGGAATGCTCCCGGAGACACCCCAGCACACGCACCGAGGGACACGGCTCGCGCCAGCCAGGCCGCCGGGTCCCCCCCTGCCATGTCCCCCCCGTCCGACCGATCCCATGGCCTCCCGCCGCCGGCAGCCCCGCCCCCGCCAAGAAGGAACCATCTAGAGACCCTTGCGCACCCCGCTGGCTCATCAGCGCCTCCCGATTCAGGGGGCTTTGATTTTGCCATCTTCCCCGGGGTGTGAAAGGCAAAAGAGTGCTGTGGATTCACGACTGCGCCGCGGTTACTCACAATAAACAAGCGCACGCGCGCTCCAAGACACGCACACGAGGAGGAAACAGTGGGCGTGAGGGGCAGCGCCCCACATGGGAACTCCGCGTCTTTCGGGAGCCCTGGTGGTGCCAGCTTAATGGTTTCACATCGGTTTCTGGCAGCAAGAGAGAGCCATGAGGATGGAAAGACCGAGAAAATAAAGCATCTGGACGCTGAGCTCATCCATCACTACTCACGATCATTCCACGGGGAAGTAATACAAGCCATTGTCTATTTCTCTTACACGCGGTATCCATAGATGGATGACCGATTTGAGGTTGATTGACAGGGTCTTTATGTCCTCACTGCTGCCTTTGGACTGTTGCAGCCGGTGTCCTACCCCACTTTCTAGGACAGAGCTACACACAGGAACACGATCTGTAGCAGCGTATGGGTAAAACACTGACTTACAGGGTCACCGTAATTGATGTGATTGCAGAAAACACAGCTTAAGGACAAATTCCAGCCCCGTAGCCCACATTTGTCTACTGCCTGCCGTGACACTAGTTGGGGGAGTCAACAGAGAGGAAAGATGGCGCCCCCTCTGAGTTCGGGAATTCAGCCGGAAGACAAACGAAAGCCCCCCCCATCTTGCCCCCCCCCCCCCGCCCACGGATCACGGGGATTCTAGCCAAGGCGGGAACTAGAGCATCCTCCGTGGAACTCGCTGATCCGACTTGTTTGTATCACAAGCTCATCAGAGAAACGCGCCGGGACTTAGGAAAGGAAATCCCCGCGCCCTGTGGGATGAGCAGCTGGCAAGGGCTTTGAGAGCTGACCCACGGACTCCTGGGGTCCTTTCAGGGGTCTCAAGTCGTCAACTGGCTCGCTTTGTCCTCGACTTCTATCCGCGCAGCAACCCAGCCAAGACGGCAAATTACCACTCAGCGGCTACAACTGTCACCAGGTGTGGGCAGAGGGGAGGTCAGGCGGTTCCTGCGGTTCCGTCATTCCAGGGACCAAACTCTTGACATTCTGGAGTCTGATAGGAAATAATGGACCAGCGAGGCACTGCCCCCCCCCCCCCCGCCCCCAGGCTCATCCAGAGTGACTAGAATTCTATCCTCGGGAAGAATACGTGATAGTTTAATGAGATAGTTGAAACACTTTGAAAAGAAAGGAGCCTGATTACTTCAACAGTCGTGGCCCGTAAGAGCCGCATTCAGCGTGGCTTCATGTATCTAAAAATGCTCTTTCCGCCCATAAGAAAGGAAATCTGCTGGCTGTTAAACTCTTTAAAAAAAAAAAAAAAAGGCAGATTCTATCTCTTACTTAAATCCTTTGGAGGATACAAAGTGTTCCTCGGGATAAGTCTATGATAATTGCGAGCATTTGTCAAGAGGGTTTGAAACACTCCGCGCACAAGGAAGCTTGATTGTGACGGGGGGGGGCAGATGCGGTCGGCCGCGCCTCGGCCCCCGGATGGGGCCTCGCGGCCTGTGTGGGGCCCCTCGGAAACGGAAGAACGGCACCTGTGCCGCCGCATGCTGGAAGTCTGAGCAGCCAGAGGAGGAGCAGGCATGGAGCAGGGACGGAGCTAGAGGTGGGCTCTGTGGGAATTCTGAGGGCCTCCCAGGACTCGTGACACAACCCTGGAAGTCCGGAACGAGGTGAAAGGGGAATCCGACACGGGCCCCCACCCATCACCATGTAGGACGCGTTCACCCCACCCTGCCCGCCGTGCGTCCATGTTTATTTCCACTCAGGAAACCGAGGGAGTCCGCAGGCGTCCCTTCTCATCCAGTTGATCCAATCGCTCCAAGAAATTCCCTTCTCCATTTCAATTCATGTCTGCATTTCCACTAAGCCCCCCCCCCCCGCTTGGAAAGTACTGGAAGTTTTACAGAAGCGCCCTAGATAAAATCAATTTAACCAGTGGGCATCTCCGTGCCTGATTCTTCCCCAAAAGAGAAAAAGAAAAGGAGCAAATCAATAGAAACACAGGGAAGCATTTCTGCACCGAAAAATGTGAAGCCACCAGCTCTTTGATAGGCTGGAAAAGTCTGTAAAGAGAAATGATTTTAACAGGGCCGTGAAGTTCCAGGACACATGAAAGAAGGACTCCTTTTACCTGAGACGTTGGATGTTAGCAAAGCTGGATGCTGGCGTATGCGTTGAGAAGCCGGAGGAAGTAAATAATTGAAAGAGAGCAGTAACATTTTAGGAGTCACCAAATTCAACTTAATGAGACCCTACATGGTCTCCCACATTCTACTTCTTCCCCGGAGGAGAAGTGTACCCCAGGGGTACACACCAGGATGTTCTCACACAGGCTCTGGCTGCTGGCGCCTTCAAAATTCACCCGCTGGTGAGATAGCATGGAAGATATTTCCGTGTGCCGGTTTCGCCCGCAAAAGTGGTTACTAGAGAAACAAATGGGGGAATGTTCTAGTTCCGGGTTCCACTAGAATCTTAATCCACTTGGTGCTCCCAGAATGGCTAGGTAGAAAACGTAGAGAACGCTCACTTTTGCAATGCCACCCAAGCCCCATCGGCAGGATTTCAACACACAGTCTTTTGTTCAGGACATTCTGGTGTGTTCACGGGGATACTTGCTGTTGCTATGTTGGCTTTAAAAAAATAAAAATAAAAATTACAGGTCCCATTTGTCTCCAAGACTACCAGACACCAAAACAGAGCACACGGAGCAAAGCAGTCAGCTATGTTCAGCCCACGTGGGCGACGGAGAAGGAAGACGGTAGGCCGGGATTGCCAGGCTGACACACCTATGAGGCGCGCAACAAGGGGCCACCATTTGTCCTCACGTCCCCCCCCCCTGCAGGGAACATCACGACGGATGCTGTTTCTGATGAGTCTCCCCGAGCAGGTCCTTGGGTTCAAGGCTGGCCCCCAGATGGACCTGCTGAGAGGCTGGAGGAGGGAGGGAGGCAGGAGGGAGGGCGAGTCTTTAAGTCACTGGAGGTGGGGCCCTACGACACCCCCAACCTCCCTGACTTGTGAGCGAGTCGTTGGCTCGGCTACCTCTCTTCCCAGCAACATCAACTGCCTGGAAGATGACCCAAAGAAGCAGGGGGAGTCCATTACGGACCGGGACAGAGACCGACAGGCAAACGAAGCCATTCCTTTCCCCATCGTCGTCGTCGTCGGTGAACTGGTTTGGATATCTCCTGGGGGGGCCAGGACGGGTCGCCTGGAGAAATGTAGGAGCCTGGGCTTCGAAGGGGGGTCTCTGGCCTGTGACATCGTGCCAGGGACATGACAGATCACTTTGACCCCTTAGCTGAGCCGGAGTCTTAGGGGCCCCTCCTACCTCGCCTAAGGAACAAAGTCTTCCTGGAGGTATTTTAAAGGAAAATGGATCCCCAAGAATCCTGGGATGACACGGCCCTTCAAAGGTTCAACATTCTCTCTCTCTCTCTCTCTCTCCCTCTCTCTCCTGCTGTTCCAAGTCTGATAAATTGTTGGGCCCCCCTGTGTCTCCTAGTTATTAAGGCAGAAAACTACAGAGAGTTTTGGAACAATCTATTTGAAAGAACAAAGCAAGCATACACCTGGGCTCGGTGTTCTCACAATCACGAGTTCCCAAGGTCTCTTTTATTGAGAAACCACAGAACAAATTGCTACTGTGTTGGAAGGCCGGCCACAGGCACTGGAGAGCAGCAAGGTTTCCTGCTATTGGCTGCACGAAATGGGATGTTTCTGGCGGAGAGAAAGAACCCTGCCTAGAAAAGCATTGTTCATTTTCTGGATTTTTTTTTTTCCCTCAGTGCCGGTTCTGGGGCTTGAACCTGGGGCCCGAGTGCTGTCCCTGAGCTTTTCTGCTCAAGGCTGCTGTTCTACCATTTAAGCCACAGCTTCTTTTGGGGGGTGAGGAGGTGGTCACTGGGCTTGAACTCAGGACCGGGGTGCTGTCCCGAAGCTATTTTTTCTCAAGGCGAGTGCTCTACCACTTGAGCCAGAACTCCACTTCTGGGATTTTCTGGGATTGATTGAAGCTAGAGCCTCACCGAGTTTCCTGACCCTGGGCCGGCTTTGAACCACAACCCTCAGCTCTCAGCCTCCTGAGTAGCTAGGATGACAGGCCTCGTTTTCTTTCGTTAAAATGTCACTTCATGATCACCACGGTCACAACCCGATCTGCCTGTGGCCCTACTCATTCTCCGTACCACGAAAACCGCCTCCGCTCAGTCTGATCACCTGGGACTTTGATCACGAAACAGGTCCCTTGTTCTCTCCTTCCTCGTTTGCAGTTGAACCGGCCTGCTTATTTCTTGGCCTTTAATCTCCCTAAAGTCTCTCGCCCTTGGGAGGCCCACCAGCACCGCCCCGGGGTGGCTTGTGTTTGTCTTTGGGGGTCTCCATTCCCTCATCCCCCGAATGTTTCATCTGCAATATTTCCCATGACTTCACGCGGCCTTAGTATCCGTTTTCCAGATCGTTCCCATCCATCAGTCAGAATACCCGCCAAGCCCCCTGCTCACGGGGCTGGGCCAGTCATGCATCTTACGTGTAACTTGACAAGCAGTTCTGTGATTTACTGCTCTGACCTTTCGAGTCCTTTGTGAAAGAAAATGAAAGAAAGAAAAATTAGGTCCTTTTGACATATCCATTTCAAGCTAAAACCAACAAGAGGGCTTGCCTCATTTTTAAGCACAAAAGAAGTGGGGCTCGGGAGCTGGAGCGCAGTACGGAGCCCTAAAACTTCTCTTGTCATGCCAGAAAGCATAAGAAGTCGGCTAATAAAATCAGTAAGCCAGAGCAAGCAACAAGTACAAGATTGTACTTATTTCTTCAAGACACAACTCTCCTAAGCACACGGAGGAGCCACGGATTTCTCCCTTCCGGCCATCTTGGAAGGAGTAACGTGTAAAGCGAACCTTCCAAAAGTTTGCACGCTAGATTTGAACGCCATCTCTCTGATCGTTCAGACCCAACGGGCAAAGGTTTCCAGCACACAGTAACCCTGGATTGCAAAAAAAGAAAAGTCTTTTCATATTGGGTAGCAATTTAAATAGATTTCTTTTTTTTTTTATTCCTATCATGCCCGATAGATGGAGCGAACATTTTGGTACTCGGTGAAAGGAGAAAGAAGAAATAAAAGCTTGCCAGCCTACGACCCTCACCTTTGGTGGGTTGTGTGATCTTTACAGCTGATCGGTTCCCAATGATGCACGTGGCTTGAGGCTAGAAACGCATGGGAATATTTTCCTGAGATTCAAAGACACAATCAATACCAGGCCAATGTGTTCAGCAGAAGGGCTGGGCTTCAGATCACTACTCTTATTTCTAACGAAGCAGAAATTATACATGGATTATAAGTAGCACCTAATCAAAGTGGTTTCTCACCCTGATATGCAATTTCAAAGGCACCAATTTTTGGAAGAGATAGGCAAACAATCAAGAATAATTCCCAGACAAAGGACTGCTCAGTGAAGAACTTGCAAATGATACATTGTCTATTTTCACATGTAAACACGTGGGATTATCTTTGGTTAATGAGCACACAACCTTGACACGCCTGGCTAGAATAACAGCTAGTACTTAGAATTTGCACAAAGTATTGTGTTCAATCTCAAATCCTACTTAGGAGATTTTCTTTCCCTGGGGTCTTTCTTAACGCCTTTCAAGCAAATTCAATCCGCCGTAAATAAAATATCTCTGAAATGCTCAACACATGAAGAAAAAAAAAAGCAAGAAAAGAAATAAAAGTCAAAAAGAGGAAACATTGATTTTGTTCCATACATCCATTGCAAAGTTCAGGGGATGAGATTTATGATTTATGCCCGAATTTTCTATAAAGGATGCTATAAAAGCATAAAAGCATAAACCATTTCTTCAAGTTCTTGTCCGCTTTTTAGTGCATATTTATATACATTTCTGCCGAGTGTGTAGCAGGAGGAATGATTGCTGTCTTCCAGAGCATGAATGAACACGCGTTATCCAACCACACGCAGCAACCCCAGCTCCCTCCTTCCAGGGACGGTACACGGTTCCAAGTGTTTGGCAGGTGTGACAGAGGCTACTGAACGGTGGAAATTAAAGTTCTGATCCCAAAGGAATAACACCGGTACTGGCAACGCAGAGAGCTCTCTGTCCGTGATGGTGCTGGGAGAATTCTGCGATGGGAAACGTCAGAAGAACCCAGCGGGAGAGAGAAGCGCTACCATGAGACACTGCGCAAGGAGTTGGAAATGGTTTCCAACGCCAGCAAGGAAACGGCAGGGTCGTCTAAGTCAGGCCCTATGACCACAAGAAACTCAGCTCTTCCAGCCCGAGTGCAGGTGGGGAACATCAAATCCAAGGAAAGGCCGCCATTTTGGAGTTTGGCTCACGCCTCCACATTCGAAGCATTCTCTCCCTTTTTTGGGATGTTGGGGGTGGGAAGAGGTCCTTTCTATTTTATCCTTTTATACTGAAATAGATCCGTATGCTAGGCAATTGGGGATGCCTCGTGAGTCCCGGGGTCCTGTGGTTCTTGCGTGGAACGCTGCTAGCCACGGGCCATTTCGAGGTGTGGGGAGTAGACAGTGTAAGCGTGGAGTCCCTCGTCTGTTTGAACTTGGCAAGTGAGTCAAAGGAAAGAGAGACGAAATCCTGCTGGCCGAATAAGGTCCATGGGCGAGCCGCCCTGTTGAACCCCGAACCCTGGCCCCACTGTGGCCGGTAGCACAGCGAGCCTCCCTCGGTTCCAAACCTCACCCCGCCGAATGCGTGCTGCCCAGCCTCTCCCTCTCTGCTCTAAACAACATGCTCCGCGTTGCAGTTCTCTAAATGGTGTCACACGTCCCTTCCAGATGAGAGATTTGTGATTATTAATGCACTATTGCCTACTTTCCAACTTGGGGGAGGGGGGGGCGGGCTTCCTGCAACAGAGGATTATAGGAATTGGATTACCATCCGAAATGTGTGAGGGCAAATCACCCCACAAATGGCTTAAAAACAAGCACGTTTTACTTTGACGTCGCCCCCTCTCCCTTCTCTTTTAGTCGCGATATGAAAATGCTAAGTTTGAAGGAGGAGAGAGAGGTGTTTTTCTTTGTGTCCCCGCGGGTTTGATCTACAAGAGGCTGGGTGGGCTGGGAACTGAGTCTCGGAATCAGTGCCTGTTTCTTGCTATGACAGTAGGAAGGGGCCACTGGGATTTTGCAAGGATCCCACATGTGCACACACAGGGGCCCTTGACGTGTTCATGAGGACACAGAGCTCCATCTGCGCTGATTACTCACACACAGCAGTGAAGGAAGGAAGCAGCACACAGCACAATCTGGAACATTCTGGAACACTCCGGAACACTCTGGAACACTCCGGAACACTCTGGCATTGCATTTTGCCTCTGTTCTCCTCCTCTTCATCCTTTTCAGTCTTAGCCCAAGTCCCCCTCCCGGCTCTCAGACTTTACGGTCTAACCACTTGGGTGACGCAGCCTTTCCTGACCGCTCCTTCCTATTTAAATCCCACCACTTGGCTGGCGAGTGTTCTATTTCCGTTCTGTAAAGAGCCTCCTCCACCAAGCCCGCGGATCCGGCCGGAGAGACAGTGCCGTGATTTCCAGAAGGACTGTCTAGATTTCACATCAGCCCATCCACGTCACCCTGGAGAGGGCAGTCATCTCCCAGGAGGGAAACCAAATGTGCGTCCCCGCAGGACTGGGCGCCATGGCTTGCCTATGGCTAAGGACTGAATGGAGACATGACCCCTGGCACGGAGGAGCCCCCGACCTCGCATCCCAGCCCAACGCTGAAGTGTCCGCCCTAAGCTCACCCAAGGATTCGGGGCTCGCCCCCCCCCGAATCTGAGGGGACAAGGGGTGTCTGCCTGCAGCCGCGGAGCTCAGCTCTGCCGTGCACAGAGGTGCAAACGCGTACCGCCTGGGGACATGCACTTCCACCACACGCGCGCACACACACACACACACACACACACACACGCGTGACGCCCTCCATCACGCCCTTGACCCCGCCTCACGGCAAGAAGGGGCACCGTCCGGGGACTCAGAACAAGGGGCGCCCAGAAGCACCCCGGAAGGCGAAAGTCACCTCATTAGCGAGTGGCGCTCATCGCAGACTGAACCCGTGGCCCCGGCTTTGGGGGAAGCAAGGCCACGAATGGCACAGGAACAGCAGAGCCAAGCTCTGGGTCAGGAAGTTACAGACCTCTTTATCCCAGATAAAGGTGGGGTATTATACCATAACCATGGGCGGGGGGTGGGGGGGTCCCGAAGCCACAGGGATGAGAACTGGAATCTCCCCTCGTCTATGTGTGCGGTGTGGGGCCTGCAAAAATCAGTACATCTCCTTCTCTCCCCCCCTTCCCCTTTCCCTCCTCCCGCCTCTCTCGCTCTCCTCTCTCTCTCTCCTTTCTCTCTCTCCCTCTCTTTCTCTCTCTCTCTCTGCTTCAGTTGCTTTATCTGCTCCCAAAGGTTCACAAACCAACATCGAAAACACTGACAGAACTAAATGACACAATGTATCAGAACACGACACAGCCCCAGCATGCGGTATACAGGCGATAACAGTAGCCATTCATTGTAACAATAGTGATGATTATTATTAATGCGATAAAAAGCAACCATGTCATTCTGTGTATCTGTAGGGGAGGAAAGGCAAGGACCCGCCACCCCTCCCGACACCGCCCGCCTCTTTAGACGGTCCACCGCTGGACCACGGGTCCCCAAGGTCAGCGGCTACCAGCAGGGTGGGTGGCATCTCAAGACCCCATTTGCACCCTGGGGCAACTTGCAGCAAGACTCCTGCAGGGGGAGACTGTGCGTGGAAATGCGGGCGCGGGCTGAGCGTTCCAAGCTTACCCTGTATAGGACACTGTAACTCCAAGTACTAAGAAATGGAGAATCAAACTTACCGTCTCACGTGATTATTCAGTCCGGTACGGGGGTACGAGCCCCAAATCCCGGCGGAGCGAGGTGAAAAGTGTCATGAGTTCAAGGCCAGCCTGCTGTAGGTAATGAGGCTCTCTCGAGACACGGTTAAGTAACGACAGAACGAGAGAAGGAAAGCAGTTATTCAGGATGCGCTATGTTGAGTTCACCGGAGCGTAGTTTCCCCCCCAAAACTAAAGAACCCATGCAAAGTCAAGCTCCTTAAATACAGGGAATGGAGGATTATAGTACAATGTTACCTAGAGGGCCCATTTCCATCCCGTCCTGTCGCATATACGATCAAACGCACCTAAAGTTAAGGGCCCTTGTCCATAATCTAAATACTCTCTTGACATTGAATGGACCTGACGCGGTCAGCAGGCTAGACATTCAAAGGTCATTTTAACTCCAGTCTAAAATGATAAGAGACTAAATTATTCAACAGACTGTGTGTCCCAGACGCCCCAAATTAAACGAGAAGTCAATTAAGTGCCCAGTGCGATTGGGTACGGTGAGCCCACCCTCCCCGACACCCGGGAATAAGGTTCATTCTAAGCCAGGTTCTAAAAATAAGAAGCCTGCCGGAGGCTGCAGGTATTTTGTTTCATTTCAGGTCATTTATTGACTTGATTGCTGTTCCCATGGGGGGTGAAGACTGGAATTCAGGCCACGATAGAGCGAGGCAAAAAAAAAAACAACCCAGAACATTTTGTGGCTATGACCTAATATTACAAACTGTGGGGAGTTTTTCCTTCTCGAGGCTAACACACTTCAGAAATTAAATAGAGACTGACATCGCGTTACACCAGGCCACGGCCATGTGTGCCTCTCTGCGCGGCGCTGAGGTATTTCCTTCCTCTGTCACCGGCTTGGGGCCCGGCTGTCAAAACAGGGAGAAGAGGGAGAGAGAAGGTTAAGCCTCCTTCCTTCTACTGGATGAAGATGGGTGGTGAGACCCATCCGGCTCGTGGAACAGGCAGCCACGTGAGTGTCTGCACCCCGCAATACTGCAAGAGCGAAATGAGCACCAGAGCCGCGCTCCCCTCCTCCTGGCTAGGCTGAATAAGGCCAGCATAATTTACGATGCCTGCACCATGTTTAAACTGGAAGGATCCAGGCCGTCTTTGCGACGGAGGGAAACAATTCACTTTAAATCTGGCAAGGAGCGGGAGGAGGGATTGGCTCCGCATATAAATTACGAGATGGCCGAACAAAATGAAATCTTGATATTCCTACCGGGCCAGGCAGAAATATAAATGTCCACCTGCTTTAGGGGCTATTGCCCACGTGTTTTATATTACAGCTCATTTATTTATCCATGTGTTATGTTAAAAAGTTGATAAGGAGGGCTGGGGATATAGCCTAGTGGCAAGAGTGCCTGCCTCGAATACACGAGGCCCTAGGTTCGATTCCCCAGCACCACATATACAGAAAACGGCCAGAAGCGGCGCTGTGGCTCAAGTGGCAGAGTGCTAGCCTTGAGCAGGAAGAAGCCAGGGACAGTGCTCAGGCCCTGAGTCCAAGGCCCACGACTGGCCAAAAAAAGTTGATAAGGAAATAGAATAGCAACTGGCTGTCGCATAATCAGAAGGGACCCCGTGCCCACTTCAGAACCCTGCTTTCTCCGGGCGAGGGGGCACTCAAAGCCTGTCATCCCAGCCACTCGGGAGGCTGAGATCTGAGGATCGTGGTTCGAAGCCAGCCTGGGCAGGAACGTCCGTGAGACTCTTATTGTCAACGAACCACCAAAGAGCCAGAAGTGGGGTTGTGGTTCAAAGTGGTAGAGCGCCAGCCTTGAGCCCGGAAGCTTCACCGAGACCCTGTCCACTCTCAGCCTTGTTTCGCTTCTCCCTGCCTCCCTACAGCCCGCCTTCACACTGTGCTTATCTCTTTATCCCCGTGATCAGTGACCTCAGGAAGAACAATCCCACGATGGGCTCCCCTTCCTTGCTTACGCGTCGCTAATGGCATCCTCTGCTCTGAGGGCACAAAGCCATAAAGAGAGAGGTTTCTGAAAAATAAAAACACCTCCGAGGACAGGGCTCTGCAACGGTTCTGAAAGGAGTCCTTCAGCCTGAATGGAAATGATAGCAAGTGGAAGGCAGAAGCCATGTAAGGAGATAAAGAATTCCAAAAATAGCGGCGAATGGCACACACGAAGCCCACTCTATTTTTCTCTTTATTTCTCAGAAAGATACTGAACACTTAACGGGAAAAAAATGCAGCATTGTATGGAAGGGTTTATACATGTGGAAGCAAATTGTGGGATGATAGAAATAGCAAACAGTGTTCCTCTTGGCCCGTATAACTGATGTGATATTAAATCCAGTTAAAGTATGTATTTGGGGGCCACAGAGAAATTCTCAAAATAATTTAAAGCTATCACGAAACAACTGATGTGGATATTAAGATAGGATTGTTACATGCTGTTTATGTGACACAAAAAGAGGCAGAAAGTCAGAAGAGAAAAATTAACTTTGAGTTGAACAGGAGAAATGAAATAAAACTATAGATGAATAGACTAATAAATTGTCTCGATAATTAAGCATAAAGCTTTGTCAGATGGGATAAACATGTAAGTAAGAATCAACTGTATTGCTCTTACAGGGGTTCCAAAACACAGATTTCAAGAAAACTTATTAGCCATGTAAGCAGTAAGCATAAGACTCCGAAAGATAACTGAGAGGTAAAGGACTTTTATAAAGGAATAGAATCGCCAACATAAATAAAAATCTTGATTTGTATCAGGTTAAAACCGTCAGTTTGTAAGGCGCTGGTGGCTCACGCCTGTCATCCTAGCTACTCAGGAAGCTGAGTTTTGAGGTTCAAAGCCAATCCAGACAGGAAAGTCCTTGTGTTTCTTATCTCCAACTTGCTGGTTATCAGAAAGGCCGTAGCGGATGCTTGGCTTAAGTGGTAGGGCGCCTTGAGCAAAAATGGCAAGGAAGAGGACAGGCCCCGAGTTCAAGTTCTAGTACTGGTGCATACACACACACACACACACACACACACACACACACACACACACACCTTCTGCTTCTCCAATGACACAAAAGGAAAAGTAAAGCCCTGCAAGAAAATATTCTCAGCACAAATGCCCAATCAATTATTCTCCTCCAGAACTGAGCAGAGAGCACGGTTATGTAATAAAATCAAGACAATTTTCAAAAGCTGTAAACAATTGAAATAGACATTGTGTAAACTAGATAGAAGCTCAATAAGCATGTCAAAAGGCATTGAACTCCTTCAATCATCAGAAAAGAATTCAAATTAATCTCAACGAGAAACCATTCTTCCCCATTATGAAAACAAAATCCTCACAGAGATGAGGAAGGAGACTCCGACACATCCAAGAAGAAATGTGTTCTCATTCCAATTTGAGTAAACCAATTTGGACAACTGTAAGTTTCTCCTAGTGCTGAACGTATATTTAACCTACAGACTTGCAATCCCCACCCTGAGTATTTAAACCCCGGGATTTATAAGACAGTGTTTATAGCAGCAGTAGTTATCATACCCCCCACACCTGGAAGCGATCCAAAAACCCATCAACGGGAGAATGGATAAACACACGATGACATATTTATTCCATGGGAAGTATGGCCGGAATGGAGAGGGCCTACTCGTGCGTGCAAGAGCAGGCACTGGGCAAAAGGAGTCAGATGGGGGGGAGGGGAGGGCGTAATTTAGGGTTCTGTGATCCAGAGTTCAAGAATAGACAGGAAGAACGTATTCCAGGAGAAACCAGAACGGCGGGCGTGTGCGGGGTCAGGAGATGCAACCTGACTTTCCCGGTGCGGTGGAAAAGCTCTCCCTCTGGGTTGGAGTGGCGGTCAGACGCCCTATGTAGATATATCTGTGTAAATGTTGTATATATATATATTGTGAGTATATTATATATATACATATATTTCTGATATGTGTCTAAATCTGAGTTAGCCTTTATTTCATAGCCTCCCAATCTCGTGTAAAACCCTCTCAACAATGCTTCACTGAAGCTCTCATATTGCTCTCCAAAACCTGTTTCCACTGGTTCCTCACCTCCACATAGAAGCCAGGCATGTCGGCACAAGAGTCTGATCCCGGCCGTGGGAATGGCCGGGGACCCAGGAGGAGGAGTTGTTCAGGGCCAAAGCTCCAGACCGTCTCGGAGACGGGACTGAAGCAGAGAGGGCAGGGCTTCGTCACAGCGCCGCTGGCTGAACGGGCCCGGAACTCGCGAGTTCAAACCCCGGCACGGCCCACCGAGAGCAGCAGGTGGTAGCGAGAGCGGAAGGGGGCGGATGGCAATCACGGAGCCTCCTCCCCGGGCTGAGCGAGCCCGAGGGTCGATTCGCCTCCTGGAGAAGGGGTTCGTATCCCAAATGGATTTCTAACGAAGGAACCCGGGGGGCATTCATTTTCTTTCCCTCCCAGTACGAGAGATCAAACCCGGCTAGACGATTCATATTTTATAAGGAACACTCTGAGCAGCATGCATTATTTAGGAATGGATGGCCACATTTTAAATACCTTTTGGAAACCTACATTGTGCTTAAATTTAAAAAAAGAATAACCACATACGTACATAAATAAATAAAACCTGGCATGGCTCGGGGCGCTGTAGATGTCAGAGAAGCAAAACCATCGGTGTTATTTATATCCGCCTTTCGTGTCACCATAGGCGGTTTCTGCAGGAGAAGATTCATGGCTGATTTTCCTTTTCTTTTGAAGTTGCATGGGGAAATTAACCTTCTCCCAACGTGACTGGAGCCTGGGCCACGGGTGGGGCCCTTGTCTGTGTTTTAAGGGACAGTTTGCTTGGCAAAGCCCTGTGAACATGGAAAAAGAATGTTCGCCAATTTCCAGACGCTCTGTTTTCTGTAGCAAGACTTTCGAGAGCCCATCTTCCTGGCCCCGAACCGCCCTGGGAGCTTGGTTTAAAGTTGACCGGCGAGCGAGCCTTCCTGATGATAATTCTGTATTTGGCGGCAGCAACTATTCTACTTTGGTAAATTGAGTTCCCACTTAGTTCCAATTATACTACCATAGAAGAAGAAAGCAACGGGAAATCTAGCATTGAGAGGAGGGGAAAGCAAGACAGGAAAAAGGGAGAGGTGGTCTCCCGTTGAAGCAGAAGACAAAGGACACATGATTAAATCAGTCAAACGCGTGAAACGGCAATTAGGATGTGTACAGAATGCACAGAGGAAAGCTGGGAAAGAATTTTTTTTTTAATCTCGGTTCTTTCTTCTTTAAGTAGCCAAGTGTTTTATCATGATTGTCCCAAATAGTTTTCCTACCACGTAAGTCCATAGAAGAGAACTTTGATTTTCCTTTAGGACTTTCCCCAAAGGAATTATCACCTTATTAGATGATACCCAACATAAGACAGGTTTTGTTTCAGAACACAGTCTAATTCAGCCCGCAATTTTAAATACTCAGAAGGCAGAAGTCATGGTTCAAAGTCAGCCAGGCAGGGAAAAACTCCGAGAATCTTATCTCCAATTAACCACCAGAAGGCTGAAAGTTGAGCTAGGCTCAAGTGGTAGCGTGCTAGCCTTGAGTAAATAAGCCAAAGGACAGTGCCCAAGCCCTGAGTTCAAGCCCTAGCATTAGCACACACACACACACACACACACACACATACACACACACACATACTATATATGTGAAATCTATTATATAAAATTAAAATATGTAATATATATTTTATATACTCATACAAAATAATAAATTACGCATCACCCAAAGGCTAGGCTTAGCAAAATGCCAGCACACAACGCGTGTCGATTAGCACATGAAACTCTACGGAAAGTGTTATCAACATGACCCACATGTAATTTACCATACATTTTACATATGATGTGCATATGCTTTTTTTTTTCCTTTTAACTGAAGTTACTTAAATTACTTTCCACAAACCCAGGTATGAACCATTTGTAACTGGGTGACTGTTAAGTGCTGTCTGATCTTCTTCTTTTTGTTTTTGTTTTTGTGATTTTTTTTGGCCAGTCCTGGGGCTTGGACTCAGGGCCTGAGCACTGTCCCTGGCTTCTCTTTGCTCAAGGCTAGCACTCTGCCTCTTGAGCCACAGCGCCGCTTCTGGCCGTTTTCTATACATGCGGTGCTGGGGAATCGAACCCAGGGCTTCATGTATACGAGGCGAGCACTCTTGCCACTAGGCCACCTCCCCAGCCCCTGATCTTCTTCCTAGGAATGTCTTTAAGAGGATTCCTAACCCAGATGCGATGGCAGCGAGTCTAGCCGGCTAGCACACGGCACGGAGACGTTTGGCGGAGCAGCTCACTCGGGGCCAGACCCAATCGAGCCTCACTGAGCCATTTTCCCAGAGGAACCCACGCTTGTCCCGCGGAAGCGTATTCCTGATGCTCGCTGACAGACCGCGGCAACGCTTCCTGCCGCCTTCAACCCCGGCAGCCGTGTCTTGTATTTTAATTCCGTGGGCCAGCATTTTGGCGGGGGGGGGGGGGGGGGGTGCATGTATCCCGAGGCCAGCCTTGAATCAGTAAAAACATTTCATAGTTAAATTTAGAAAAGAAAGCACAGACTAGAAGACGGATGCTTCTTAAGGATTATTTACTGCAGCAATCCCATTAAACATAATAATGTAGCTCCTCTCCCTTTATACTTTGATCCTTCCTGCTGCTGTACATAATGCCGTAGTAATGTCTTGTGCACCCCACATCGGGCCTACCCGCGAGCCATGTTAATACTTCACAAGAAAATCCGTTTCCAGGCGAATCCTTCTGGAGTGTGCTACAACAGCCAACTCTCCTCGTGGGAGAGAAGCGGGGAGCCGGGGGGGGGGGGGTTGGGGGGGGTAACAGAGTCTACATGTGAAAGAATGGCTCCTGGTGCCTTCTGCATCCAGCACCGGCAACCTGACAAAGAGATGTTCAAGAAAAGGGGGCGCCTTCAGAAGCCTTAGGGGCCTCACCCTAAAGAAAAGGCGGACAGGGAAGCGAGTCCCACCCAGCGGGGCCGTCGGGGGAGGCCAGGCTGGGAGAGCTGAGGAGGGGGGCGTCATTTTGCTCAGGTGAATACACGCATTTTAAATAGGAGTAGAGTACGGCGTGAAGGATGGCGGCAGGGCTTTAAATGAAGAGGTTTTCGGGGGGGGAGGAAAACAGGTTGCAAAACAAGGATAGGCACACACTCATACGCACAGGTATATAGCAAATACGTAAATCTATATACACCTATCCGTGTATCTTATCTATCTATACCTATGTATTCATGAAACATATACACCTATATATATAGTTACATATCCATGAAAGAACTCTCACGGATACTTTTCTGACTTGCACACACATGGACAGGACACTGGCGAATGAAGGAGAGCTGTAACACTACACACAGAGTCCCCCCCCCTTCCCCCCCGACTTCCACAGGGATGACGGCAGCTGCCCACCCGACGTCAGTTACCACGCGAGGCGCCCCCTCACCCCTCCACACCGAAAGAAAAACCAAAACAAGAAATCATGCTTGCAACACACGTCCCAGTGGGTTACAGGTGCGTCGGGGAAGATTCCGGGGCTCGCTCATCGGAAAGGACCAAAGTTGCATCCCTAGACCCAAGACAAACACGACAGGCTGTCCTTCCCTTTATTCTTTTTCCAAGACAGGGACGTTTTACGGTCAGTACAATGCCTGCAAACACTCACACTCGTGGTCGCTGAGACTGGGCCGGGGTGGGAGGGAGGCGAATGTCACCACCACCACCCCCGCTGGAGAAGTGTGCAAAGGTCTTCCCTGCATCTCGATGAGAGAGAGAAAGGCCTTTTCCCTTTCCCAGTGGACCAACCCACTGCAGAAGTGACAGGCTTGCCACCCGCGCGCTAACCATCGACTGAAAGAGAAGCCGAGCTGGCCCCCAAGGCCGCCCGCCCTCCAGCGACAGGCTGTGGGGTGGGAAGTGGGGGGGGGGGGTGGCCTAGATTACAGAAAACCCACGGCAGGCAAAGGTAAGGAAGCTTCCTGTAAAGAAATGAGAAGAGGGGGCTGGGAACGTGGCCTAGTGGCAAGAGTGCTCGTCTCCTATACACAAAGCCCTGGGTTCGATTCCCCAGCACCACATATACAGAAAATGGCCAGAGGTGGCGCCGTGGCTCAAGTGGTAGAGTGCTAGCCTTGAGCAAAAAGAAGCCAGGGACAGTGCTCAGGCCCTGAGTTCAAGGCCCAGGACGGGCAAAAAAAAAAAATGACTAAGTAAAATGTTAGTTGCTACTCGTATTCTGTTTATAATTTAACTGTACAAAGTTTCTGTGATTTTTTTTAATGATCTTCTACGATAGCTCCTCATGTTTCTCCTTTTCTTTACATAACTCTCACCCATTATGTGCTGAACAGATGTAATTTTCAAGGTGATGCTAGAAAGAAATGAATGTAGACGCAAAAAAAAAAAAAGAGAAATCTTGAAGGGCGACATATGCTCTCAAAGAGAAATATTTATATACCACGTGTTGCTAGTCAATGACTAACAAAAATCACAGCTTAACATTTAATATTTCCGCCTCACTTTGAGCACGAGAGAAATACGCTCTTGATCCCTCCTTGCTCTAGCGTAATTCCAAATGCCGCGAGGAGGCATGACCAAGGAAAAGGCTGGCAGGGAAAGAAAATGAGGTCCAAACTGGCAAAATAGGACATTTGGGAGAGAATCTGAGTGTTAAAAAATAACTGAAGAATGTTTATCCATTAGTGGATCACTGTTCCGTGTATGCAGGATGAAACATGGCTAGAACATATGTTGACTCCCAAATCTGTTGAATTAAATTATGCCCAAAATTGACTTAAGAAATTAAAAAGAGGCTACACTATTTGTCTTATTTATCAGCAGTACAGTCCGATGTTGCGTATCTCCCACTGGAAGAGAAATAAAATCTGAGGAAGCGAGATGCCAGACTGGGAAACAGTAGGGCTGGTGATTCGTATGAACGGGAAACCTAGCCGGAACTATTTCCGAGCAGAGGAGGGCACGAGTCCTGTGTTTACCTTCTAGAGTTTTCTGTTAGAAGGATTTTCAGATTTATTTACCAAACAGAGGGTAAGGTGTTACCTTTATTCATGAGATGTGGAAATCTGACAGAGACTATGGGGAATTCTTCCCAATATATTGCCTTACCAAAGGCTGGCAGCTCAGCAAGAAGACTTTGTGGGGTTTTTAAAATATTTAATATCCCACTGCTGCTTTATAGCTAGAGGAAAACTTGTGGTTTTATTTTTTTTATTATTGTTATTATTGGCAAATAGTTCAGAGCTTATCTCAACTTGTAGGGAATTGTTTAATATTCCTAAACTGTTAAAGCCAGATGAAAGAATAGAAAAGCAACAGCTTAGGGCAACAAGGTACTTCTTTGCAAAATTAAAAACTCAATATTAACATTTTAACATCAGAGATTTTCACAGCTAAATAAAACATGGTGAGTTTTTGTTGTTAGGGAAAGATTGTTGTTATTAAGGCTTAAACATATTATCTTCTAATGAATACTCACTGGTTGCTCATTGTATGTGAACTTTTTAAATTAAAAATGGGCAAATCAAATAACTATGTGGCCTGTGTTATTAATAAATATAACACTATGTAGTTCGAGCAACAGAGAGAAGGCAGCAGATGGCCCGGGAATTCAGTATGAGAGGAAGAAGACCGAGATCATTTATATAATGTTGTCACAGTAGCTATATTTGTCAAAAACTGTGGGAATGTCTCTTCCGATGGTCTCAGTGCATATTTTGGATGATCCATCATGTGTTGAACCTCGCCAAGTCAGCTCACGGATGTCAGGAATTGCCCGGAAACTCAGGCATACTATTATCACGATTATAAACGCTGGGTCTCTTTTGCACGTAGCACATAATAAATCACTGATAACCCCTTCCCGCTGTCAGAAAAGATCATGCGAACGACTTGCGATGAAAGGCTCAAGGGTAGAAGCTACAGCGCGCTGCTCTTAAAATCTGGTGTTTCCATAAATCCGACGGTAAGGGTGGCGTAGACTGCGCGGACATCTTTCCTCTGCGGTTGAGTCCCTGTGTCTCCAGGCCTTTGTTGGTTTTATTAAACTATGTCTCCATCACCCACAGCGGGGGGCGGGGGGGATATCATCAAAATTAGGGTCAGGAAGTGCTATGCAAGGGGACAGGAAGTTCTACGTAAAGAGGGGCAGGAAGTGCTATGCAAAGGGACAGGAAGTTCTATGTAAAGAGGGACAGGAAGTTCTACATAAAGAGGGGCAGGAAGTTCTATGTAAAGGGACAGGAAGTTCTATGTAAAGGACCAGAAGTTCCATGTAAAGGGACAGGAAGTTCCACGTAAAGGGACAGGAAGTTCTATGTAAAGGGACAGGAAGTTCTATGTAAAGGGGGACAGGAAGGTCTACGTAAAGAGGGACAGGATGTTCTATGTAAAGGGACTGGAAGTTCCATGTAAAGAGGGACAGGAAGGTCTATGTAAAGGGACAGGAAGTTCCATGTAAAGGGACAGGAAGTTCCACATAAAGGGACAGGAAGTTCCATGTAAAGGGACAGGAAGTTGTACATAAAGAGGGACAGGAAGTTCTATGCAAAGGGACAGGAAGTTTTACATAAAGAGGGAAAGGAAGTTCTATGCAAAGGGACAGGAAGTTCTATGTAAAGAGGGACAGGAAGTTCTATGTAAAGGGACAGGAAGTTTTACATAAAGAGGGAAAGGAAGTTCTATGTAAAGGGACAGGAAGGTCTACGTAAAGAGGGACAGGAAGTTCTATGTAAAGAGGGACAGGAAGTTCTATGTAAAGGGGGACAGGAAGGTCTACGTAAAGAGGGACCGGAAGTTCCATGTAAAGGGACTGGAAGTTTCTATGCAAAGCTGACTTTTCCAAGAGCTCTGAAGGCGCTGACCCCAGTGTGAAGAAAACGAAAAGGACGCCGAGAAACGGTGCTGGGAGAACCCCTGTCATCTCTGCACGGGCACAGACCAAGCAGCGGGAAAGGAGTCCGCAGAGGGCAGCCTAGGAAGCCGGTGGCCGTGTTGCTCAGTGGGCTGAATTCACACAACCAGAGAGTGGCCCCGGTGCCCCAGAGAGCAAGGGCCGGCCCACCACGGCCCACGCCAGAGCTGCTAGAAACAGGGAGGACGTGGGTGGCAAGAAGTCCCTAAACCCGCCCACCTCACACCAGGATTTGCATCTCTCTCATTAAAAATAAATTACACACACACACACACACACACACACACACACACACCCCAATTTCCCCAATACAAACAACTTCTGCCCGTCTCGGAACGCGTGTCCGTGAGACAGCCTCCACGTTCCTGATGACCTCTGAGAAACATCTAGAAGGAAACTGTCCTCAAAGGCACCGCTGCTTTCCTGGGTGGGCAGAGTGGAAAGTAGCTAGGGAACTGGAATTAGGAATTCCTGAGTGGGAACAAGAGCACTGGACAACTAAAATACTTCCAGTTGTCTGGAAGGCATCACCAGCCCCGAGGGCACACCTGAGCTTTGGGACAGCTTACTCTGGACAGATGAAGGGAAATTCCATTTTGAACGTGTGAGTTAGAGCCAGGCCCCGGTAGCTCAGGCCTGTCATCCTCGCCATTCAGGAGGCCGAACTGTGAGGGTTGAAGTTCAAAGCCAGCCCGAGCAGCCAAGCCCCCTGAGACTCTGACCTCCAATGAACCGCACAGAGCCAGGCGTGGAGCTGGGGTACAGGTGGTCGAGCGCCAGGCGCGAGCGAGAGAAAACCTCGAGGACAGCAGCCGGGCCCGAGTTCAAGTCCCCGAAGGGGCACGGAACAACGCACCGCGTTACTGTGGTCATCTCGGTGACCAGACGCTCCGCGGGAAACCACGTGGGGGAAGGCCAGGTCTGTGGCGGCTACCGGGCTTGGTGGGGGGGTGGGGGGTGGGGGGGAGGAGGGTGGGGCCCGGTGATTCTTCCCCTAGGCGCCCATGGGAAAGGCGGAGAGGGGCCGGAAGGGAGGGGAGTGAAATTCCAGGTTCTCACGTTTCCAGCACCTCCCAAAATAGCGTCCACGGCTGGGGAGGAAGCACCCCAGCTCTGAGCCCTGCTGGGGGGGGACGGGGCGGGGGGGGAGGGAGGGTTTCCTACCCCAGCCCCCCTGCGGGCCTCCTCGGCCTGCTCTCTCTCATCGACCCCAGAAGGCGCTCGCCCCCCCCCCCCCCAGGCCCCAGCTGAGGGTGGGGAGCAGCTGCTGACTCGGCGTCCTCAACCGTACAAATGAGGGGGGGCTGGGGCGACAAAGAGGGGACTCGCCCCGGACCCCAAGGCAGCTGGCAGGTGGGTCACGCCGTGGCGGGGACTCCGGGAGCCCGCAGCCCGGAGCCCACGGCGCCACCCACCTGGGTGTTCTGTGAGCACCGGGATCCTCGTGCCGCCGGGCCCTCGCATTCGGATCCCACCCGACGGAGGGAGGGAGGGAGGGAGGGAGGGAGGGAGTGGAGGTCACGGGGTGGAACGTCGTTGAGAGGATGGCGGGGACGGGGCAGCCACGCCGGAGAGCAAAGGATGGAGCGCCGGGGGAGGAACCTGCGGCGAATCTAGAACTTTCTAGAACACCCGGACGGCGGATTCCTGGAGGATGCAGGCGGCGGCGTTCACACGGGAGCCCGGCGGGCTTCTCCCCTGGGCACCGCTGGGGCTGAGGCCGGACAGCGAGGTAGCGGGGGTGACCCCAGGTGTGGACGGCGAGGTCGCGGGGGTGACCCCAGGTGTGGACAGCAAGGTCGCGGGGGTGACCCCAGGTGTGGACGGCGAGGTCGCGGGGGTGACCCCAGGTGTGGACAGCGAGGTAGCGGGGGTGACCCCAGGTGTGGACGGCGAGGTCGCGGGGGTGACCCCAGGTGTGGACAGCAAGGTCGCGGGGGTGACCCCAGGTGTGGACGGCGAGGTCGCGGGGGTGACCCCAGGTGTG
Source organism: Perognathus longimembris pacificus (assembly GCF_023159225.1). NCBI lineage: Eukaryota > Metazoa > Chordata > Mammalia > Rodentia > Heteromyidae > Perognathus > Perognathus longimembris. The sequence goes on from NC_063186.1 coordinate 1,914,096, forward strand.
GACCGTGAGGTCGCGGGGGTGACCCCAGGTGTGGACCGTGAGGTCACGGGGGTGACCCCAGGTGTGGACGGCGAGGTCGCGGGGGTGACCCCAGGTGTGGACGGCGAGGTCGCGGGGGTGACCCCAGGTGTGGACGGCGAGGTCGCGGGGGTGACCCCAGGTGTGGACCGTGAGGTCGCGGGGGTGACCCCAGATGTGGGCGGCGAGGTCGCGGGGGTGACCCCAGGTGTGGACCGTGAGGTCGCGGGGGTGACCCCAGGTGTGGACCGTGAGGTCGCGGGGGTGACTCCAGGTGTGGACCGTGAGGTCGCGGGGGTGACCCCAGGTGTGGACAGCAAGGTCGCGGGGGTGACCCCAGGTGTGGACGGCGAGGTCGCGGGGGTGACCCCAGGTGTGGACGGCGAGGTCGCGGGGGTGACCCCAGGTGTGGACAGCAAGGTCGCGGGGGTGACCCCAGGTGTGGGGGGCGAGGTCGCGGGGGTGACCCCAGGTGTGGGCGGCGAGGTCGCGGGGGTGACCCCAGGTGTGGACAGCAAGGTCGCGGGGGTGACCCCAGGTGTGGACGGCGAGGTCGCGGGGGTGACCCCAGGTGTGGACCGTGAGGTCGCGGGGGTGACCCCAGGTGTGGACCGTGAGGTCACGGGGGTGACCCCAGGTGTGGACGGCGAGGTCGCGGGGGTGACCCCAGGTGTGGACGGCGAGGTCGCGGGGGTGACCCCAGGTGTGGACGGCGAGGTCGCGGGGGTGACCCCAGGTGTGGACCGTGAGGTCGCGGGGGTGACCCCAGATGTGGGCGGCGAGGTCGCGGGGGTGACCCCAGGTGTGGACCGTGAGGTCGCGGGGGTGACCCCAGGTGTGGACCGTGAGGTCGCGGGGGGTGACTCCAGGTGTGGACCGTGAGGTCGCGGGGGTGACCCCAGGTGTGGACAGCAAGGTCGCGGGGGTGACCCCAGGTGTGGACGGCGAGGTCGCGGGGGTGACCCCAGGTGTGGACGGCGAGGTCGCGGGGGTGACCCCAGGTGTGGACAGCAAGGTCGCGGGGGTGACCCCAGGTGTGGACGGCGAGGTCGCGGGGGTGACCCCAGGTGTGGACCGTGAGGTCGCGGGGGTGACCCCAGGTGTGGACCGTGAGGTCACGGGGGTGACCCCAGGTGTGGACGGCGAGGTCACAGGGGTGACCCCAGGTGTGGGGGGCGAGGTCGCGGGGGTGACCCCAGGTGTGGACCGTGAGGTCGCGGGGGTGACCCCAGGTGTGGGCGGCGAGGTCGCGGGGGTGACCCCAGGTGTGGACGGCGAGGTCGCGGGGGTGACTCCAGATGTGGGCGGCGAGGTCGCGGGGGTGACCCCAGGTGTGGACGGCGAGGTCGCCTGGGTGACCCCAGGTGTGGGGGGCGAGGTCGCGGGGGTGACCCCAGGTGTGGTCCGTGAGGTCGCGGGGGTGACCCCAGGTGTGGGCGGCGAGGTCGCGGGGGTGACCCCAGGTGTGGACGGCGAGGTCGCGGGGGTGACTCCAGATGTGGGCGGCGAGGTCGCCGGGGTGACCCCAGGTGTGGACGGCGAGGTCACGGGGGTGACCCCAGGTGTGGACCGTGAGGTCACGGGGGTGACCCCAGGTGTGGACAGCGAGGTCGCGGGGGTGACCCCAGGTGTGGGGGGCGAGGTCGCGGGGGTGACCCCAGGTGTGGACCGTGAGGTCACGGGGGTGACCCCAGGTGTGGACGGCGAGGTCGCGGGGGTGACCCCAGGTGTGGACGGCGAGGTCGCGGGGGTGACCCCAGGTGTGGACGGCGAGGTCGCGGGGGTGACCCCAGGTGTGGACCGTGAGGTCACGGGGGTGACCCCAGGTGTGGACAGCGAGGTCGCGGGGGTGACCCCAGGTGTGGGGGGCGAGGTCGCGGGGGTGACCCCAGGTGTGGACCGTGAGGTCACGGGGGTGACCCCAGGTGTGGACGGCGAGGTCGCAGGGGTGACCCCAGGTGTGGACGGCGAGGTCCGCGGGGGTGACCCCAGGTGTGGACGGCGAGGTCGCGGGGGTGACTCCAGATGTGGGCGGCGAGGTCGCGGGGGTGACCCCAGGTGTGGTCCGTGAGGTCGCGGGGGTGACCCCAGGTGTGGTCCGTGAGGTCGCGGGGTGACCCCAGGTGTGGACGGCGAGGTCGCGGGGGTGACTCCAGATGTGGGCGGCGAGGTCGCGGGGGTGACCCCAGGTGTGGACGGCGAGGTCACGGGGGTGACCCCAGGTGTGGACCGTGAGGTCACGGGGGTGACCCCAGGTGTGGACAGCGAGGTCGCGGGGGTGACCCCAGGTGTGGGGGGCGAGGTCGCGGGGGTGACCCCAGGTGTGGACCGTGAGGTCACGGGGGTGACCCCAGGTGTGGACGGCGAGGTCGCAGGGGTGACCCCCAGGTGTGGACGGCGAGGTCGCGGGGGTGACCCCAGGTGTGGACGGCGAGGGTCGCGGGGGTGACCCCAGGTGTGGACCGCGAGGTCGCGGGGGTGACCCCAGGTGTGGGCGGCGAGGTCGCGGGGGTGACCCCAGGTGTGGGCGGCGAGGTCGCGGGGGTGACCCCAGGTGTGGGCGGCGAGGTCGCGGGGGTGACCCCAGGTGTGGGCGGCGAGGTCGCGGGGGTGACCCCAGGTGTGGTCCGTGAGGTCGCGGGGGTGACCCCAGGTGTGGTCCGTGAGGTCGCGGGGGTGACCCCAGGTGTGGACGGCGAGGTCGCGGGGGTGACTCCAGATGTGGGCGGCGAGGTCGCGGGGGTGACCCCAGGTGTGGACGGCGAGGTCACGGGGGTGACCCCAGGTGTGGACGGCGAGGTCGCGGGGTGACCCCAGGTGTGGACCGTGAGGTCGCGGGGGTGACCCCAGATGTGGGCGGCGAGGTCGCGGGGGTGACCCCAGGTGTGGACCGTGAGGTCGCGGGGGGTGACCCCAGGTGTGGACCGTGAGGTCGCGGGGGTGACCCCAGGTGTGGACGGCGAGGTCACAGGGGTGACCCCAGGTGTGGGGGGCGAGGTCGCGGGGGTGACCCCAGGTGTGGACGGCGAGGTCGCGGGGGTGACCCCAGGTGTGGACGGCGAGGTCGCGGGGGTGACCCCAGGTGTGGGCGGCGAGGTCGCGGGGGTGACTCCAGGTGTGGACCGTGAGACGCGGGGGTGACCCCAGGTGTGGACCGTGAGGTCACGGGGGTGACCCCAGGTGTGGGCGGCGAGGTCACGGGGGTGACCCCAGGTGTGGGGGGCGAGGTCGCGGGGGTGACCCCAGGTGTGGGCGGCGAGGTCGCGGGGGTGACCCCAGGTTGTGGGCGGCGAGGTCGCGGGGGTGACTCCAGGTGTGGACCGTGAGGTCGCGGGGGTGACCCCAGGTGTGGACCGTGAGGTCACGGGGGTGACCCCAGGTGTGGACGGCGAGGTCACAGGGGTGACCCCAGGTGTGGGGGGCGAGGTCGCGGGGGTGACCCCAGGTGTGGACCGTGAGGTCGCGGGGGTGACCCCAGGTGTGGGCGGCGAGGTCGCGGGGGTGACTCCAGGTGTGGACGGCGAGGTCGCGGGGGTGACTCCAGATGTGGGCGGCGAGGTCGCGGGGGTGACCCCAGGTGTGGACGGCGAGGTCGCCTGGGTGACCCCAGGTGTGGGGGGCGAGGTCGCGGGGGTGACCCCAGGTGTGGTCCGTGAGGTCGCGGGGGTGACCCCAGGTGTGGGCGGCGAGGTCGCGGGGGTGACCCCAGGTGTGGACGGCGAGGTCGCGGGGGTGACTCCAGATGTGGGCGGCGAGGTCGCCGGGGTGACCCCCAGGTGTGGACGGCGAGGTCACGGGGGTGACCCCAGGTGTGGACCGTGAGGTCACGGGGGTGACCCCAGGTGTGGACAGCGAGGTCGCGGGGGTGACCCCAGGTGTGGGGGGCGAGGTCGCGGGGGTGACCCCAGGTGTGGACCGTGAGGTCACGGGGGTGACCCCAGGTGTGGACGGCGAGGTCGCGGGGGTGACCCCAGGTGTGGACGGCGAGGTCGCGGGGGTGACCCCAGGTGTGGACGGCGAGGGTCGCGGGGGTGACCCCAGGTGTGGACCGTGAGGTCACGGGGGTGACCCCAGGTGTGGACAGCGAGGTCGCGGGGGTGACCCCAGGTGTGGGGGGCGAGGTCGCGGGGGTGACCCCAGGTGTGGACCGTGAGGTCACGGGGGTGACCCCAGGTGTGGACGGCGAGGTCGCAGGGGTGACCCCAGGTGTGGACGGCGAGGTCGCGGGGGTGACCCCAGGTGTGGACGGCGAGGTCGCGGGGGTGACTCCAGATGTGGGCGGCGAGGTCGCGGGGGTGACCCCAGGTGTGGTCCGTGAGGTCGCGGGGGTGACCCCAGGTGTGGTCCGTGAGGTCGCGGGGGTGACCCCAGGTGTGGACGGCGAGGTCGCGGGGGTGACTCCAGATGTGGGCGGCGAGGTCGCGGGGGTGACCCCAGGTGTGGACCGTGAGGTCACGGGGGTGACCCCAGGTGTGGGACAGCGAGGTCGCGGGGGTGACCCCAGGTGTGGGGGGCGAGGTCGCGGGGGTGACCCCAGGTGTGGACCGTGAGGTCACGGGGGTGACCCCAGGTGTGGACGGCGAGGTCGCAGGGGTGACCCCAGGTGTGGACGGCGAGGTCGCGGGGGTGACCCCAGGTGTGGACGGCGAGGTCGCGGGGGTGACCCCAGGTGTGGACGGCGAGGTCGCGGGGGTGACCCCAGGTGTGGGCCGGCGAGGTCGCGGGGGTGACCCCAGGTGTGGACGGCGAGGTCGCGGGGGTGACCCCAGGTGTGGGCGGCGAGGTCGCGGGGGTGACCCCAGGTGTGGGCGGCGAGGTCGCGGGGGTGACCCCAGGTGTGGTTGGCGAGGTCGCGGGGGGTGACTCCGCGTCTGGGGCCCCCTCTCCGCCGGGGGCTCGCGGGGGGCAGTGCACCCCTGGGGCGCACCTGGCGAGCACGTGACACAGGGACGTGCGGTCAAGCTCGCCCCGACTCGGAGCTGCGGGCCCACGTCGTTCACCTTAGGTCGGGGGCCGAAGGCGGCGCCCACCCACCGGAGCGGCCGCCTGGACGCAGGGGTTCTAGAAGATTCTAAGCAGGCCCCACCCGGGGAAAGAAGACCCCGATCCACCTGCCCCGTCCACCGGCCACGGCGCCACGGCCGCTGCTGTCGCCCTGCCTTCCGTCCTCGTTCCGTGCTGGGGGGGGGAGTGGGGGGCACAGGACCCCGTCCCTCTCGCACCCGGAACCTCGCAGGCCACGGCGCCCCGGGACTCCGCCTTGAGCGACGGGGAGGGTGCGGGGGGCTGGCCGGGGTCCCGCGGGGGAGGGCCGCCCCCCCTCCGTGTTCCGCGTGGGGGAGCCCCCCCCCCGCCCCGGGAGCGGTTCACGGGCCGCAGCGGCTCCGTCCGAGTGCTCAGTGCCAGCTGCAAGCACAGGAAGGGCACGTGGGGGGGGGGGCAGGCCGGGGACGCACCGCGCCCCTCGTGGTCTGCAGAGGGTGGATGCACGGAGTCGGGGAGGGCGGGGTGCACCAAGCACCTCAGCACCGAGCACCCAGCACCCAGCAGCACCCAGCACCCAGCACCCAGCGCCGCGCACGGGGAACAGCGTCGGCGCGAACGGAACAGGAAAGAGAAACCAGGCAGCCGAGTGGACTGACCCCCCGAGCCACAGGGGCGAGCAGGCCCCAGGCCCCCCCGAGTCCCCCCAACAGCACCCGCCTAGCCCCTCAGCCCTGCCTCTGCCCCGGTGACGGCACCGCGCCGGCCCACGCGCCCGACGCCGTCCAGGGTGCGCACGATCGGGGCCACACACAGCCCATAGGGCGGAGGGAGGCGGGCTGGGTGGTGAGGGCTGGCGGGCGGCAGCCATTTTGCAGCCGCGAGGCCCCCGGGGCCGAGTGAACTCATGAGCGATTCTCCTGGGTCAGGAACCAGAACAGCACCGCGCGACCATTAACAAAGAGCCCACGGAGAAGAGACCGTCACCCGTCGTCACCATCGTCACCATCATCACCATCGTCACCATCATCACCATCATCACCATCGTCACCGTCGTCACCATCGTCACCATCGTCACCATCGTCACCATCGTCACCATCGTCACCGTCGTCACCATCGTCACCATCGTCACCATCGTCACCATCGTCACCATCGTCACCATCGCCACCATCGTCACCATCGTCATCCACATTCCCCGGGCTGCTCACTAATCCCCGGTGGGTGGGGCCAGCGTTTGGGGGTGCCGAGGGAGCGGGGGCTCTGCCCCGGGGAGCCGGAGGTCACCTGTGAATGGAGGGGCAATCCAGGAGCCCGCGTGCCCCGGGTGGGAATCTCACGGGGTTTGCACACGGACGGCCTGCACTCGGGGGGGGGGGGGGCACGGCGTAGGAGTCACTGAAGCATTGGGGAGCAGCGTGCTCCCCGTCCCTCCTCCGGGTCGCACCCCCAACGCGTGGCCCGGTCCCTCCCTCCCGCCCCCCTCCCCCCACACCCCGGCGTGGGAGGGCTGGGCTGGCCGGGCTTGGGGTGCTTATGTAAGAAGGGAGGTCAGGCGGGGTGGAGGAGGGAGGGAGGAGGAGGGGGGAGCCCCCCGCCTCGGCTGCTGGGCGGCTCGCGCGTGGCTGGCCCTC